>NC_091747.1:63794936-63814936 GCF_043380555.1 Nothobranchius furzeri
CCGTAGGTTTCTGTGGGTCTGAGATCACTTCCAAACATTCATCCGTTTCTGACTGAACCCGTGGAAATGTGGGCAACAAAACCCGATCCATCTTACCGCTAGCTCTACCTTTCACTCGTTCTCAGGTGGAACATGAGGTCAAAGGTTAACATCAATTTCCTGTTTTGGTTTAAGTTTTTACTATCTAGATGATAATTTACTGATTATTTTTGTTTTGTATGTTAAATATTATCACATCCACATGTTACATTAAAATTAAATTGTAAAAAAAAATCTAATATTTACTTGGGGGTGCTATGGGGGTGCAATGACTAATCCAGGGGTAGCTATAGCGCCCCCTAGCGCCGCCATTGACCCCTGGGTGTACCACATACTGAGGAAACGAAAACGTGTGTTTTCATGGGACGGGACTACCCCGTCACATCACCCCCCCCCTCTTTGAGGTTGACGGTGTGCGGAAACCCGTACAAGTAGTCGGCCATCACATTGGTCTTGCCGGCCCGGTCGGCCCGATGCCGTACGGTAAATCTGTGTGGCTGTAACGAGAGATACCATCGGGTAAGCAGACTGTTGTGATCTTTCATAGAATGAATCCATGTAAGGGCCCGGTGATCTCCAAATCACATCCCCGCCCCAGCAGATAATATTTTAAACTCTCTGCTTCATCGCCAAACCTCCCTTCCCTACAGTAATCTAGTCTCACGTGAATGTAACTGAGCTGTCATGATCCACCCCGGCTTCCCTGACTGTGTCGCTCCTGCCTTAATTAGTCCTATTGTTCTCACCTGCCCCTCGTTAATATGCCCATGTGTTCCCAATTCTCCCTGTGTATTTACACCTCCCGTCTTGTACCCGTCTTGGTTGGATCATTGAATGTGCATGTCCTCGTTTTGTCCTGTCGCTCCCGGTTACCATTAAATCCATTTTTATTTCATCTGTGCCTGCTCTCCTGCCTCCGGAACCCTCCACCACACATGGTCTGCCATCTCCACCCTCACCTCATGACATGAGCTACAACAGCGGACGCTAACTATCTGGGTCCCCCTGGGCCAGAACTGCTCCTAAGCCAACTGTAGAGGCATCCACCTGCACCAGGAACCTTTTGTTCAAATACGGGCTTTGCAGAACAGGTGAAGAACAAAGCAAGCCCTTAGAGTGTTGAAGGCCCGTTCACACTCATCCGACCAGACCACAGGGTCCCGCTGGGGTTTTCCCAACAAGGATGAGAGCGGGGAGGCAACAGTAGCAAAGTGGGGAACAAATCGTCTTTAACACCCCGCTAGTCCCAGGAAGGATCGCACCTCCTTTTTAGTATGAGGTCATGGACTCCTTCTGATTGCCTCCAACTTGTCTACCTGGGGACGAACTTCTCCTCACCCCAGTCGACAGCCCAAGTACCGAGCCTCTCATTACGCCCTCTCACACACTGATGGGTTCAGGGGCAGTCCAGCCTCGTGAATCTTCCTTAAAACAAGGGCCAGATGCTGGACATGTTCCTCCCAGGAACATCATTATAAAATATTCCTGAACAACAAAAATGTAAAAAACACAAAAGAGAGACGAGGAACGCTGGTGTGGACCTGATCCCGGTGCTCCAGAGGAGATCCGGTTTTCCTATAAAACCGGATTCAGAGCCACGCCGGTCTTTGTGTCGAGACCTCGCCAGCGAGGGTTTCGTTTAACAAATTCCAGTTTGGTGGTTTTCATCCAGCAGCGCTCCACTGGACTCGGAGCGCTGTCGGCTCACTCAGGAATGTCATTAAAGCTTTTTAACGTTGGACTTTAAGGAATGTGGATCTGAGAGGAACAACAAAGATCTCCTTTCTTTCTCCATGAACAAAACCTTCTGAAAAGTCTCAGTTTTCCCTAAAAAAGGACCAACCCAGAAGTGATTTATGTGATGGAGGTGAAAGTGACAGAATAATCTCACGCTGGCGGATTCGTTGTACGGGTTTCCGACAGACAAACGGAGAGGATGACAGGTGGAAGCGCATCAGCGAGGACCAATCAGCTGCTCTGAACAGGATGGTTCTTCCGCTGAGGAACTCCATACAAACATAAATAACGGAAACCAACTCCTACTAAGTTCATCTGTAAACATCTGTGAAGTAGAGCACTCTGGAATGACAAAAGCAATCCCAACACATCAGCTCTCACACATCTGCAAACAGCTGTTCCATCTAGTGGGAACGTTTACGGCTCGCACCGAGAGGGAGCAGCTGCTCGTAGCGATGCAATCCGGGTCGGAGGAAATCCAGGGAGATAAACGGGATGTGCTGACACCAGAGAGGTTACAGCTGCTGAAATCCGGAACAGAACCTGCAGATGTTCCAGGATCAGGAAGTCAGAGCTTCTGATGGACGAGGAGATGACGATTCTAACAGGATGTTTCAGCTTCAGAGGAGCAGAAACGTCCTCAGAACCATCCTGGAGCTGACTGGGACGTAGGATTGTAGAGGTTGGCCAGAACCTAAAAGCTCTGATTGGCTGGTGGGGGTGTTAGAGATAAAGGTGTTGTTAGCTTCAGTCACGTTTATCTAAATCGTTGAAAACCAGGAGGTCAGAGTTCAAGAGCATCGTGATGAGAGACACGAGGAGCAGGAGGAGGAAGAGAAGGAGTGATGATAACAGCCCAGGATCATCTGACTCTCATCACTTCTCCAAAACCTGTTGAGTCCATCAACGCCCTCCGGTTTGGGAAGAACAAAAGCTTTTATCTGAGGGAGGCCATCCAGGTGGGGGTGGGGTCAGAACTACACCCTCATGTGAAGAATTTTTATCTTTTAAGTTCAGAAACCAACTCTTACAGTAAAGAATGAAACGAGAAGCTTTTATTGTGAAGGAGTTTTAAAGGAAACAGGAAGTTCTCTCTTATTACTGCAGAAGCAGCTTCCTGAAACCGTTCGTTTAGTTTTCAGAGAAGGACTGCGACGGCATCGGGTTTTATAAACTCACCTTCTGAGTGATGATGAGGAGACGAGGCAGCGCTCTTCATCACTCATCAGGTCTTATCAGGATCCTCCTCCTCAGGTTGATACCTGTCTGACCCGTGCTCACCTGTCAGCTTCTCTTCCTGCCCCTGGAGTTGTTTTACAATCTGATAAACACAGAAAGTCATTTATTTAAACTCAATCTGCTGCGATGCAGAAACTTTCTTTATGACAGAACTACTCTAACCCCCCACTGACAGGTGATACAATGTGTGTGTGTGTGTGTGTGTGTGTGTGTGTGTGTGTCAGCTCCTCTCTGATGGATGTTTGTGTTGGAATGTGGGCAGAGCTGGGATTATGAGAGTAATCCTCAAGGAGAACATCTCTGATCCTCATCTTTCATGGCTCTGGACTCAGTCGTGTGTGTGTGTGTGTGTGTGTGTGTGGTTTTTGCAGAAACACAAACAGCTCAGAGGTGCAGACATGTGTCAGGAAGCAGAAAGGAGACGTCCTCAGGTGTGTTAGATGCAAACAGATAAAACGGATAAACTGTAATAAAGTAATCGGAAACTAAATGTGGAAAGTAAAGAGAACCAAGATGAATAGAAACGTTAATGCTGCAAACAGTGAGTCACCAGGGTCACCGTGGTAACCACTCGCCTGTGTATTCCCTACCTAGCAGTTGTAATGTATCAAAAGGGTCAATTTTCACCATGGAATTGACACAGCAACCTTTCATCCACGCCAGAGCTGCAAAGTCAAGGTTACACCAGCTGGAGGGTCCAGACGCACATCAACCTTTTGCTCACTTATTGTTCTTCAACGCAGACAAAAATAAACTGTCAAGGTCTCCTGCAAAAGCCCTTCGTTCTCTGCCCAGACTGCTGGATTCCTCACTCTGAATAAAAGTGAATCCACACGAATCCTACAAGGTTTTACAGCTTATAAGTTAAATAATATGTGATGATGAACAAGATGTTTAAATCAAATGTTTGAATAATTTGTGCTTAAATAATGAATTTGAAATGAATATTGTTCTTACAACGATCCATTCATGTCACAAATCAGTGTGTGTTTGATTTAACAAGTTCATCGTTATCTACACTCACACACATCACAATAAGATGCTCATTAAGGTTAAAAACATCTTTGTATCTGAGGAGGGCGTGGCTTTCTGAGGGATGTTGGTAAATACTCAGAAACGTGTCAAATTCTGATTGGTCAAAAATCATAACATTGCGGTTTAATAAAACTGGAATTATTTCCCGATTTATTCAGATCCTAGCGGAGTTCTGAACCGGCCAATTCGGAACAAGCATCCTTGAGACATCTCTTTTGACATACAGTCAAACCCGTTTGCACGCTGCTAGCTGACACAGCCAGACGGCTCCCTAAGAGCCACACCCACTTGGGACGCAGACAAGCATTCCAGCTTCTGTTGTGACCTGGAGACATCTCAAGACTGGACGGGTCGTATCGGAGCTAATCTAATGGCTCCAGGTGCCGTGAGGTCCACCCGACTTCTGACAGTCCGGATCTGCTGGGGTCTCGGCCAGGGTTTGTAGACACAACAGATCGAGTCTGATGCTGTTTTATTAATAATCAACTCTCTAGTTTATAGCGGACAACACATTCTTTTACACCCAGATTTCACAATTTCTTTCAGAAACAAAGATTCTGATAAACATCTAGCTTACATCAAACCACCTACACATCACACCCCATCACTGCATATCCACTCCATCACATCTCATTACTCATATCATGTCATGTATGATTATTAGTTTAGAAAAGAATAAAACTCCTTTTTAACTACATACCTGACTCTGTCTGCATTAATGCGAAGTGTGTTTATGGTCCCTGAACAAGTAAAAGTAACTAGAATCTTCTGATTAAACATTCAAACATCAATCAGGTTGATATTTCATGTTTATATGGAATCACCACATCTTATTGGTCATAATTAATTTGCTGTCGTCACGCTATAAAGTGTGACGCTACACACTGAATGAAATTAGATTCAGACAGGAAGTCAAAATAAAGAGAAGGAATAACAAACAGCTGATGGGTGAAGCGGTTCAAAAAAACTGACAGAACCCTACACCTGTCTGTAGAACCCTACACCTGTCTGTAGAACCCTAAACCTGTCTGTAGAACCCTAAACCTGTCTGTAGAACCCTAAACCTGTCTGTAGAACCCTAAACCTGTTTGTAGAACCCTAAACCTGTCTGTAGAACCGTTTACCTGTCTGTAGAACCCTAAACCTGTTTGTAGAACCCTAAACCTGTCTGTAGAACCCTAAACCTGTCTGTAGAACCCTACACCTGTCTGTAGAACCCTACACCTGTCTGTAGAACCCTAAACCTGTCTGTAGAACCCTAAACCTGTCTGTAGAACCCTACACCTGTCTGTAGAACCCTACACCTGTCTGTAGAACCCTAAACCTGTCTGTAGAACCCTAAACCTGTCTGTAGAACCCTAAACCTGTATGTAGAACCCTACACCTGTCTGTAGAACTGTTTACCTGTCTGTAGAACCCTACACCTGTCTGTAGAACCATTTACCTGTCTGTAGAACCCTAAACCTGTTTGTAGAACCCTACACCTGTCTGTAGGACCCTTTACCTGTCTGTAGAACCCTAAACTTGTTTGTAGAACTCTAAACCTGTCTGTAGAATCGTTTACCTGTCTGTAGAACCCTACACCTGTCTGTAGAACCATTTACCTGTCTGTAGAACCCTTTACCTGCCTGTAGAACTGTTTACGTGTCTGTAGAACCCTAAACCTGTCTGTAGAACCGTTTACCTGTCTGTAGAACCCTAAACCTGTTTGTAGAATCGTTTACCTGTCTGTAGAACCCTAAACCTGTTTGTAGAACCCTACACCTGTCTGTAGAACCCTTCACATGTCTGTAGAACTGTTTACCTGTCTGTAGAACCCTACACCTGTCTGTAGAACCATTTACCTGTCTGTAGAACCCTAAACCTGTTTGTAGAACCCTACACCTGTCTGTAGAACCCTTTACCTGTCTGTAGAACCCTAAACTTGTTTGTAGAACCCTAAACCTGTCTGTAGAACCGTTTACCTGTCTGTAGAACCCTACACCTGTCTGTAGAACCCTAAACCTGTCTGTAGAACCATTTACCTGTCTGTAGAACCCTACACCTGTATGTAGAACCCCACACCTGTCTGTAGAACCGTTTACCTGTCTGTAGAACCGTTTACCTGTCTGTAGAACCCTACACCTGTCTGTAGAACCATTTACCTGTCTGTAGAACCCTACACCTGTCTGTAGAACCATTTACCTGTCTGTAGAACCCTACACCTGTCTGTAGAACCATTTACCTGTCTGTAGAACCGTTTACCTGTCTGTAGAACCGTGTACCTGTCTGTAGAACCCTACACCTGTCTGTAGAACCATTTACCTGTCTGTAGAACCCTACACCTGTCTGTAGAACCCCACACCTGTCTGTAGAACCATTTATCTGTCTGTAGAACCCTACACCTGTCTGTAGAACCGTTTACCTGTCTGTAGAACCCCACACCTGTCTGTAGAACCCTACACCTGTCTGTAGAACCCTACACCTGTCTGTAGAACCGTTTACCTGTCTGTAGAACCCTACACCTGTCTGTAGAACCCTACACCTGTCTGTAGAACCGTTTACCTGTCTGTAGAACTGTTTACCTGTCTGTAGAACCCTACACCTGTCTGTAGAACCCTACACCTGTCTGTAGAACCGCTTACCTGTCTGTAGAACCCTACACCTGTCTGTAGAACCCCACACCTGTCTTCAGGCCCAGCCCTGTAACCGTGTTCCTGTCTGTCCTCCTAGTGTCTGGACTTCGGTGACGGTTCTGTCTCCGGGGACATGTGTGAGGACCTGTGTGTTCTGGGTCTGGTGGAGTACAAGCGCTGTCTTTACTACGAGAACGGGAAGAAGGTGGTGGAGGCTCGGTGGAGAGGAAACCCGGTCATCCTCAAGTCCAAACTAGAGAACTTCTCCTCCTACGAGCCCCTGGGGATCCTGGACTACCAGGTGAACGCTGGACCATGGGTCCATCGGAGAACGTTAGAGAAGTTAATCAGTTCCTCTGGTGTTCTCAGCAGGATGCAGCAGAAGACCTGTCTCCTCTGGATGTGGTCTTCTACGCCACCATGGAGGTGAGTTTCATCACATCATGAATTGGAACTTGAGCTTCTGACCAGCTTCACCTCCTCTCCCCACAGGTCCGAAACTCACTGGGACTTTCTGAAGATGCTGAGGATGAAGAAGGAGGAGCAAACAATGGCTCTCTGTCCAAACTCTGGGGGAAGAAGCTGAAGATCAGAGAGAAGAGTTACTCCAGAGCAGAGCTGGCCTCCCTCTGGTCTCTCCTCCAGCAGGAGGAGTACACCTTCCTCAGGTAAATGCTGACAGTCCAGCACCTCCTGTATGAGGAGAGCACCTTAACACCTCCTGCTGGCGAACACCTTCTATCCAGGAGAACATCTGTTTACAAACAATTTAAAAACACATCTGTTTGGTCATCCAGGGCCTTCTGAAGCTCTCTGACTAGATGTTTCTCCTGATTTAACCAGACAGAATCTGATGTTCCTTCTGCTCCTCAGGGTTCTGCAGGACCTCAGCCCCCATGTGGCCAAGGTTCTGGGTTCCTGTGGTCACTTTTATGCTGTGGAGTACCTGACAGCAGGACACGCCTGGAATCAGAACATCTTCTCCCTAGATGAAGTGGATGTTCCTGGTCTTCAAGCTCAGGATGGAGCCGGGGCCCGGGGGAGGTGGAGCACCAGGGAGATGGTGCACCGGATCGCTCTCAGCTTCCTAGACCTGGTCTGGCACTTTGACAATGACTTCAACCACAAACTGCACCTCTGTGACATCAAACCAGAGAACTTTGCAATCAGGAAGGACCTGACGGTGAGTTCAGGGTCTCCTATAGAACCCAGACCTGACGGTGAGTTCAGGGTCTCCTCTAGAACCCAGACCTAACGTGAGTTCAGGGTCTCCTCTAGAAGAACCCAGACCTGACGTGAGTTCAGGGTCTCCTCTAGAACCCAGACCTGACGTGAGTTCAGGGTCTCCTCTAGAACCCAGACCTGACGTGAGTTCAGGGTCTCCTCTAGAACCCAGACCTGACGTGAGTTCAGGGTCTCCTCTAGAAAAACCCAGACCAGACGGTGAGTTTAGGGTCTCCTCTAGAAGAACCCAGACCTGACGTGAGTTCAGGGTCTCCTCTAGAAGAACTCAGACCTGATGGTGAGTTCAGGGTCTCCTCTAGAAAAACCCAGACCTGACGGTGAGTTCAGGGTCTCCTCTAGAACCCAGACCTGACGGTGAGTTCAGGGTCTCCTCTAGAAGAACCCAGACCTGACGTGAGTTCAGGGTCTCCTCTAGAAGAACCCAGACCTGACGTGAGTTCAGGGTCTCCTCTAGAACCAAGACCTGACGTGAGTTCAGAGTCTCCTCTAGAACCCAGACCTGATGTGAGTTCAGGGTCTCCTCTAGAAAAACCCAGACCTGACGGTGAGTTCAGGGTCTCCTCTAGAACCCAGACCTGACGGTGAGTTCAGAGTCTCCTCTAGAAGCCAGACCTGACATGAGTTCAGGGTCTCCTCTAGAAGAACCCAGACCTGACGGTGAGTTCAGGGTCTCCTCTAGAACCCAGACCTGACGGTGAGTTCAGGGTCTCCTCTAGAAGAACCCAGACCTGACGGTGAGTTCAGGGTCTCCTCTAGAACCCAGACCTGACGTGAGTTCAGGGTCTCCTCTAGAAGAACCCAGACCTGACGGTGAGTTTAGGGTCTCCTCTAGAAGAACCCAGACCTGACATGAGTTCAGGGTCTCCCCTAGAAGAACCCAGACCTGACGTAGGTTCAGGGTCTCCTCTAGAAGAACCCAGACCTGACGGTGAGTTCAGGGTCTCCTCTAGAAGAACCCAGACCTGACGGTGAGTTCAGGGTCTCCTCTAGAACCCAGACCTGACGTGAGTTCAGGGTCTCCTCTAGAAGAACCCAGACCTGACGGTGAGTTTAGGGTCTCCTCTAGAAGAACCCAGACCTGACGTGAGTTCAGGGTCTCCTCTAGAAGAACTCAGACCTGATGGTGAGTTCAGGGTCTCCTCTAGAAAAACCCAGACCTGACGGTGAGTTCAGGGTCTCCTCTAGAACCCAGACCTGACGGTGAGTTCAGGGTCTCCTCTAGAAGAACCCAGACCTGACGTGAGTTCAGGGTCTCCTCTAGAAGAACCCAGACCTGACGTGAGTTCAGGGTCTCCTCTAGAACCCAGACCTGACGTGAGTTCAGAGTCTCCTCTAGAACCCAGACCTGATGTGAGTTCAGGGTCTCCTCTAGAAAAACCCAGACCTGACGGTGAGTTCAGGGTCTCCTCTAGAACCCAGACCTGACGGTGAGTTCAGAGTCTCCTCTAGAAGCCAGACCTGACGTGAGTTCAGGGTCTCCTCTAGAAGAACCCAGACCTGACGGTGAGTTCAGGGTCTCCTCTAGAACCCAGACCTGACGGTGAGTTCAGGGTCTCCTCTAGAAGAACCCAGACCTGACGGTGAGTTCAGGGTCTCCTCTAGAACCCAGACCTGACGTGAGTTCAGGGTCTCCTCTAGAAGAACCCAGACCTGACGGTGAGTTTAGGGTCTCCTCTAGAAGAACCCAGACCTGACATGAGTTCAGGGTCTCCCCTAGAAGAACCCAGACCTGACGTAGGTTCAGGGTCTCCTCTAGAAGAACCCAGACCTGACGGTGAGTTCAGGGTCTCCTCTAGAAGAACCCAGACCTGACGGTGAGTTCAGGGTCTCCTCTAGAACCCAGACCTGACGTGAGTTCAGGGTCTCCTCTAGAAGAACCCAGACCTGACGGTGAGTTTAGGGTCTCCTCTAGAAGAACCCAGACCTGACATGAGTTCAGGGTCTCCCCTAGAAGAACCCAGACCTGACATAGGTTCAGGGTCTCCCCTAGAAGAACCCAGACCTGAAGGTGAGTTCAGAGTCTCATCTAGAACCCAGACCTGACGTGAGTTCAGGGTCTTCTCTAGAAGAACCCAGACCTGACGGTGAGTTCAGAGTCTCCTCTAGAACCCAGACCTGACGGTGAGTTCAGAGTCTCCTCTAGAAGAACCCAGACCTGACGGTGAGTTCAGGGTCTCCTCTAGAACCCAGACCTGACGTGAGTTCAGGGTCTCCTCTAGAAGAACCCAGACCTGACGGTGAGTTCAGAGTCTCCTCTAGAAGAACCCAGACCTGACGGTGAGTTCAGGGTCTCCTCTAGAACCCAGACCTGATGTGAGTTCAGGGTCTCCTCTAGAAGAACCCAGACCTGACGGTGAGTTCAGGGTCTCCTCTAGAACCCAGACCTGACGGTGAGTTCAGAGTCTCCTCTAGAAGAACCCAGACCTTACGGTGAGTTCAGGGTCTCCTCTAGAACCCAGACCTGACGTGAGTTCAGTGTCTCCTCTAGAAGAATCCAGACCTGACGGTGAGTTCAGGGTCTCCTCTAGAAGAACCCAGACCTGACAGTGAGTTCAGAGTCTCCTCTAGAAGAACCCAGACCTTACGGTGAGTTCAGGGTCTCCTCTAGAACCCAGACCTGACGTGAGTTCAGTGTCTCCTCTAGAAGAATCCAGACCTGACGGTGAGTTCAGGGTCTCCTCTAGAAGAACCCAGACCTGACGGTGAGTTCAGGGTCTCCTGTAGAAGAACCCAGACCTCAAAAAAACACTCTCAAGGAAACTGGATCCAGAGCCAGAGCCATGCGTTGAGGTGAGTCCGACTATATCTAGTCGGAACCTCTCAACCTCACACACCAACTCAGGCTCCTTCCCCACCAGAGAGGTGACATTCCATGTGCCAAGAGCCAGCTTCTGTAGCCGAGGATCAGACCGCCAAGGTCCCTGCCCTCGACCACCACCCACCCCGCCCTCACACACTGCACCCGACCCCTTTGGCCCCTCCCACGAGTGGTAAGCCCATGGGAAGGGGGACCCACATTTCCTCTTCGGGCTGTGCCCGACCGGGCTCCATGGGTGAAAGCCCGGCCACCAGGCGCTCGCCAACGTGCCCCACCACCAGGCCTGGCTCCAGAGGGGGGCCCCGGTGACCCACGTCCAGGCGAGGGAACACAGTTTCCATTTATATAATTCATCATAAGAGGTCTTCGGGCTGCTCTTTGTCTGATCCCTCACCTAGGACCATGGGTGACCCTACCAGAGGCAGAAAGCCTCAGATAACTTAGCTCCTAGGACCACTGAGACACTCAAACCCCTCCACCACGGTAATATTGTTCTGTAAAACTTTTTAGTTTGTTTATGGTTTTATTTTTAATTTTGAAACAAACACAACAAAATTAAATGTTTACACATAAAAATTCAAATAAAACAATAAAAATAAAATATATGGTTACCTTTAAATAAGACATCAGGTCTGAGAATTTACACCTTATATTAAATTCCCATCATCAGTCAACCATATTAATAATAATAATATTATAATTATAATATTATTATTGTCATATTTATAATAATATCAATTTTCATAATAACAATAATATTAACAATAACAATTATTATTATTATTATGACATTTTTATTATTATTAATTATAATTATTATTGTCACATTTATAATATCAGTAATTATATTAATTATTATTATATTAATAACAATAATATTAACAACAATTATTATTATAATATTTTTATGAATGATAATAATAATAATTATTATTGTTATTATTATATTTATATTAACAATAACAACAACAACAATAATAATAATACATTTTTTATGTATAAAATACAACTTTCCTCCTGAGTTTTCCAACATTTTATTCTAACTGAAACAAATGGTTCTGACCCGGTTCTGGTCTGATGTTCTGGTCCTCGGATCTCCAGGTGGTGGCCATCGATGTGGACATGGCTTTCTTTGAGCCCAAGATGAGAGACATCCTGGAGCAGAACTGCAGCAGCGATGACGACTGTAACTTCTTTGACTGCTCGTCCAGGTGTGACCCGGTCCGACGCAGGTGCAGCCCGCGACGTCGGAACAGCAACCTGCAGGTCAGAACCACAGACTTTACCTGCTCCAGAGGGGCCCCTTTTAAAGTGGCCACCTTACAATAGCAACAACTAAATAAATACAAACATATTATTATTATTATTATTGGTTTCATAGATGATTTTCTTTTCTGAAGAACGTCCTCTTCCTCCCATTCAAACATAAATCTGAGGCAGTTTCTACTGAAGGATTCTGGGTAATCTAGTCGCTCTTTCACAACGTTTAATCATCCGTCTGCAGCAAAAGCATCTGGAGGAATTTTAAACGCGTTTGTATCTGAGAGGGAATGACTTTGGCCAGCAGACGGGAATAATAAATATCTTCTAACGTACTTACTTCAGTCTGGTTTCATGACATCAGAAAAACGACGTCTGTTTGTAATAAATACATTTCAGACATTTAATTTGTTTCATTTTCAGTTTCAACTGATGAATAAAAAGATTTTTTTTATTTCATTTTGGTGAATTATCTGAAATTTTCAATAATTTATTCAGGACCCGGGTGAAATCAAACCCTAATAAATGAATTAAGAAATATTTATGAGTTCAAATATTTGCTTATAGTTGTAAAAGAAAAGAAAAAACAACACCCATTAAATAATAATCAATATTTAATAAATATCAATGAGAAATTATTAATTTTATTATCAGAATTTTTTTTACTATTTAAGTTTTCTACATATTTTTATAGTTGATAGTTTTATTCTGATGATATTAATAAACCAAGCTTCTAAATTACAAAAAGGACAATTCCTCTAAAAACAAAACAAAAATATCATAAAAAAGAACAAAGATGAACTTATAAAGGAAAACTGCTAATAACAATAATAATAATGTTGTTGTTATATTATAAAGTTTCCATATAGCAATTAGAACAAGTGTTTTAATTTTTTAATCATATATTTGAACTTTTCATTGTATTATTTAGTATTATTCAATAAATCTTATTTCCTAATTCAGACTGATTTGTAATTCAATAAAATTTCATATTATCAACAAATAATAAACTTTAGGTTTTATTTTACATATTACCTGAATTATTATAAATAAAATAACTGTCATTTATTCAGCATTAGTCCTTTGCAAGTTTAAATAAAAAAAACTGGCAATGACTTTGCTGAAAGTATTAATCGTATTTTATGATTATTAGTTTTAATATTTTTGATGAAACCAAAAGTTGAAACGAAACGCCGTGAGGCCGTGTCGAGGCCTCGGCCCATAGAGACCAACCCGGAGCCGTCATCACCTTAGTCTCCGTGACAACGAGCAGTTGGACTCTCATCACCTGCCGGGTACCGTATCACATGTCTCATGATACCAGAAACCTGCAGCCGTTGGAGGTGAACGTGTGAATCTGAGACGGAGGGAGACCGAGTCCACAGGTGAACAAAGCAGGTGTTTGATGTCGGTTTGAATTATGTAAAATAAAAAAGAGAATTAGGAGAAAAAAGATGAAAATAAAAACTAAAAATAGGACAAGGTGAAGAAATGAAAACAAAACACAAGAAAGCAAAGAGAAAACAGAAATAACTCAAAGGAAAAAGCATTCAAATGTGACGTTTCTAAACAAAGGAACAAAAGGAGCGAGAAGAGGAGAGCTACCAGCTGACAAGCCAGTGACATGCTGCTCTCCTATTGGCTGATCAGAGGCTCCAGGTGTCTCCTCAGGTTGACCTGTGATGACCCCTCCCACCTGTCAATCATCTTAATGGAGAAAGAAGTCTTTGTCTCCTGAACAAAGTGTTTGTTGATAGAAATGAACGCGTCGTCTGCATAGAAACAAACTGACCAATGACTCTTTTCATCCTTTCTTTTAATTGTTGCTTTTCCCATCAATCCCACAATAATTCCTTATTTCTTCCTTTAATTCCACAACTTCTCAAACATGTCTGACTCCTAGCCATTTCCACTCTTCCTTCATCTCATATTCTGCTCTTCGTTCACCTGTTCTTCTCTGCAGGTCATTTGTGAGAAGATCTTCAGGCCGTGGTTTTCTCCCACGCTCCTTGGGGCCAAAGCGGGACTCCCTCTGCAGGTACTGCTCGCCCAAATCACCAAAAACCTGAAAAAACTAACTAGAGAAGAGTAGATGAAAATGAAAGAGGAAGGTGAACGTTTCACCTCTAGATGAGAGAAGGAAAAGGGAAACACTTCCTGGTTTAGTTTTTCTCAGACAAGAGAGTTGAGCTGGTTCAGGTCCTGGTTCTCCTGGACCTCAGCGCTGCTTTCAGGTGGATTCTTGTGTTCGTCTCCATCTGAAGAACCAGGTTTATGGTGAAGGTCTAAATCTTTTAGAGCAAACCACTGATTTTTCTGATGCTTTAATCACTTGTGGAGTTCATCAGGGAACTCTTCTCGAGCCCATTTTTGTCTCCGTTACTTTTCCTCTCGACCAGGTCGAGCTGCAGCGAGCCATGCAGGACTGCTCAGAAACAGATGGAGGTGTGGATGAGGCCAAGGCTCATGGAGGAGTAGGTCAAAGAGTACACCAACGTCTTCTCAACATCCTGAACCACCTCCTCCAGGAGGAAGTGGCTTTTGGAGAAAGAGAAGGAATCACTGAAGGGAAGAACCACATCCATAGTGCGTTGAACTTCTGAACAAGTGAAGAGAACCCAGCAGTGACCTTCATGAAGCCTCCTGAGAAGCTTAACGAGGACTAAACTGGTCACATGACTGATGATCCACGGTAAAGGACGGGCCATGAAGAAACTTCCCCTCTGCTAGCTGATGTGTGTTCTTTAGGTTTCCATTCAAATCTGTTAAGGAAATCTGGGAGATTTAAGGAACTTTCTGGATCTTTTAAACAAAACAAATCTTCTTCAGACTAGTGCTGACGGGGAACAGCAGCTCATGTGGTCTTGCAGAAACAATCCTAATGTTGAGCTACAAAACCAAAGAACCAAACATCCCCCTGGTGGCCTGTTGGTGAACCATTGGATCTCCTGGTTGTGTTAATTATTCATTTGACTCCTCAGAGGAATGTGGATCCTTCCAGATCTGATCTTCTGATCAAACTTTTTAACTTTGAGCCAGAACAGAGACCCCATTCCTCTGCTGCAACGCCTAAGCCCCGCCCAGCAGAGGTAACCACGGCAACTGTAGAAGTGATTGGCAGCAGCTGGACTTCTGGTCATTGATTTGTAGGTTATTTGTGTCGTTACTAAGTTCTGGTGCTGGTCTCAGTCAGATTTAAGGTCATTCTTGCTTTTACAGGAAAAAAAAACTTTTCTGGCTCTAAAAAGCTGCAAGAATAAAGTAATAAAGTGAAAACATTAAAGATAAGTGAATAAGTGACCCGCGGTCTCTACGGCTGCTTTCAGCTTTTATTATGTCTTTTATTTTGTTCTTTTAGTTTCTGATAGTAGATCATTTAGAGCTGGACTACATGGGGGTGGGGGTATTATGTATTGTTGTGGATTATGATGGACAGAACTGAGGACTTGTGAAGCTGTGTAATCCAATCAGTTCTGCCAATAAATAGAAGCTAAAGTTAAGTTCAAACACGTCAAAATACATAAAATATTTTAAACCTATTAAAGGTGTTTAATAAGTTTACATTCAGCACAAAGGAACGTTAGCCTAGCTTAGCATAACAGCAGTCGCGGCTCTGGAGTTCTTCCACAGATGAACTCCTTTCAAACCTGCAGGTGTTGAGCTTTCCTACGGAGCCTGCAGGTACGATGTAAAGCTCCTGTCCTGCTAAATAACCTCTTCAAGGTGTTTGTTTTTGGACCAAAAGCATCTTTTTATTCTTGGCAACAGATCCCGGGAATGCTGCTGATGTTAGCTTTAGCTGCACTTGGCCACATGCTAGTTAGCATGTTTGTTATAAATAACTTCTTGATAATAATTATGGTTATGTTGGTTTTTCTGTGTTTGTCTCTGAAAGCTGTGGGTTAGAAAAGCCCCCCCGATCCCTGGCCCCCGCCTGCTAAAGGCTGGAAAAGCTGGGGGAGCCGAGCTAGCTACGGTTGGACAAAAATAAAACCAAATGTTCTCATGATGTGTGGTTTCGTGTTCTTGAGTCTGGAGCTTCAAACTAAAAGAAAATTCTTCCTCAATCATTCAAAGTAAAGGTCTGAAGATGCAGACGTAACCCCCCACCCCCACCCCCACCCCCCACCCCGAAGATCCTGAGCATTAGACATCGACATGTAGGCATTAGGTATGTTTGTTCTCAGGTGGAGCTGCTGCAGGTTAGGACGTCTCAGCTCAAGTCCTTTAAGACATTATGGATAATGTTGGTCTTAGCCTTTATTCTGAAAAACTATTTTGACTTTTCCTAATTTTGATTCTACTCTGGAAAAGAAAATCAGATGGTTTATTTTGACTTTACAGCTTTTACTCTGAAACCCGCACCCCATCACGTAGAGTCACAACAGCATGGTGCTCCAAACCGACCCACTTACTGTGTTTTCCTAACCCTGCAGCTCTGCAGTCAGCGGGAATGTGTTCCAGATGTGAACATGGTGACCTCATCTGGAATTATAAACACCAGCAGCAATGTGGAGCTCAGAGCAGGAACCCAAACTGGGAATTTTACAGGAGAAGGTGGTGAGAGATTTAGAGGATCGGATCCTAGAACTAAGAAACGGCACGATGAGGTCACAGATGAAGATCAGAACATCTGAGCCGGTGCAGGTGAAGCTGTTACTAATCTGGGATCAACATGGAAAATCCCAACAGGGAACAGAATCCGTCTGGCTCCTCCTGATTCCCGCTCCACCAAACAGTTTCAAACATCTCAGACACCAGTCCTTGTTGCTACAACAGCTCCGTGTGGAGGCGTTCCCGCTCTGCCGACTCCATGCAGCTCAGCCTGGCGTCTTTCCTTCATCTTTTCCAACAACAACAAAGACCCGGTGGGAAAATGGCGCTCCCAGCATCCGATCAGACGGAGGTTTTATCAGAGAGCGGTTTGGAGCAGATTCCAGAGGAATTTACCTGGGAAGTGTTTCTTCCTCCATTTATGAATTCTGTTTCAGGAGAGCAGATAAGTCCAGCCGATCATTAATCCCGCTCCAGCTTCATTAACATTCATGAAAGGAGTGGATTTGAATGAAGGCCGGGGGAATGTTCTGCAGCGTTCACCAGAGTCCTGCTGATAAGGGTTGGTTCTGGTTCTGGACCGGCCCGCTTCCTCTAAAACCGTTTCAGGAGAGCCTGATCCTGCTTTCATGTGAACTCAACGCACATCCCTTTGACCTGGATGATGTCATAGCCCCACCTCTAAGTGGACTCCTGTTCATCATGGGCTTCTTACAGAAGATCCACGTTGCCCTTGCTCCACAAGTCTTGGGCTTTTGCTCCTGTCTTCTCCATCGTCTTCCACTTCCATAAAGGTCTAACCCGACTCAAGAACCAGGATCTAAACCTCAGCTGGAGCCAGAAGAAGGCCCTCCAGGGCCAGTTCCCCTGAGGGGGCTGGGGTTCCCTGGACTTGGAGATCTGGTCCTGTGGTCCTTCTCCAAGAGTGTGATGATGGTCATGTTCTCCTGCATAACTGTGTGGGATGGCTACTGCTACACAGAGGAACGTAGGAGGGAACGTACTGACCATCAGGACCACAGAACATCAGAAATGACCTTGCTCATCCCTCAGGTGGGAGACGAGAGCATCAGAACCTTCAGATGTGTGCTTGTAACTTTGGTCTTGTTCCTCCTTTATTTACTCCTAATCTCTTTGTTCTGATGTGTATTTTAATCCTGGGAATCCTAAATAGGAAATCAGGATTTCACATCCTGATCTTAGTTTTCCGTCCTGCTGCTTCGTGTTTCAGGACAAACTATGCTTGTTGAAAGTGTCGAGGCTTCAGATTAGAGAGGAGATTAAAATTCTGCCTGTCGCTCTGACAGCAGATCAGTTTGTAGATTCCCACTCTGTCTTCAAGATGCAATCATTCCAGGAATCCAATGATCTGAGTCAACTAGGAAGTCTTTCATGTTAGGATTGTGTGTTTGTAACTCACAATGGCAGTCGGTCCATGAGGTTACCATGGTTACTGATTAGCACTTCCCAGTGCTCCTGGTCTGAGCTCATGGAGACCACAGCCAGGTCTCCAACCAGGAAAAGAGGCTCTCAGGTCAGATTTCTAAATGTAGCTCCAGATGTTATCTCACTTCTGTGGAAATGAAGAGGGAACTGGATCCAGCAGAAAGGCTTCCTGGACTGGAACCAGTGGAATCATCTGCAACCGCTCTGCTGATGTCTGATTGTTCCAGCAGCCACTGGAGAAGCTGGGAGAACTGGTCTGTGTTATTCCTGAGAGCAGACGACAGCCGGTATTCAATCACTTTAATGGTAGGAGGAGGAAAAGTTAGAGAGGAAACAGCAAAGGACATATCCTGCAGGCAGAGGCAGATACGGAGACAGAGACAGAGACAGGGACGGATATGGAGACAGGGACGGAGACAGAGACGGATACAGAGACAGAGACATGGATGGATATGGAGACAGGGACGGAGACAGAGACAGGGATGGATACGGAGACAGAGACATGGGTGGATACAGAGACAGAGACATGGGTGGATACAGACAGAGACAGATACGGAGACAGAGACAGGAATGGAGACAGAGACAGGGACGGATATGGAGACAGGGACAGATACGGAGACAGATACGGAGACAGAGACAGGGAAGGATATGGAGAGAGAGACAGGGATGGATACAGAGACAGAGACATGGATGGATATGGAGACAGGGACGGATACGGAGACAGGGACGGATACGGAGACAGAGACAGGAATGGAGACAGAGACAGGGACGGATATGGAGACAGGGACGGATACGGAGACAGATACGGAGACAGAGACAGGGAAGGATATGGAGAGAGAGACAGGGATGGATACAGAGACAGAGACATGGGTGGATACAGACAGAGACAGATACGGAGACAGAGACAGGAATGGAGACAGAGACAGGGACGGATATGGAGACAGGGACAGATACGGAGACAGATACGGAGACAGAGACAGGGAAGGATATGGAGAGAGAGACAGGGATGGATACAGAGACAGAGACATGGGTGGATACAGACAGAGACAGGGAAGGATATGGAGAGAGAGACAGGGATGGATACAGAGACAGAGACATGGGTGGATACAGACAGAGACAGATACGGAGACAGAGACAGGAATGGAGACAGAGACAGGGACAGATATGGAGACAGGGACGGATACGGAGACAGGGACGGATACGGAGACAGATACGGAGACAGAGACAGGGAAGGATATGGAGAGAGAGACAGGGATGGATACAGAGACAGAGACATGGGTGGATACAGACAGAGACAGGGACGGATATGGAGACAGGGACGGAGACAGATACGGATACAGAGACAGAGACATGGATGGATATGGAGACAGGGACGGATACGGAGACAGATACGGAGACAGAGACAGGGATGGATACGGAGAGAGAGACGAGCCCAAAGTTGGCCAGATAAAACTCTACAGGAGTTTGTCTCCACTGTGGAGGACGACTTTTCCATTCTGAGTGAGACTTGAGTATCTAAAGGTTCAGGAGTCGGGTTTCTGTTCTGGTTGCTTGGTTCTGGTGTCCTGTCTGAACCCGTCTCACCTGAAAGCAGCCGGACCCAGGAGAAGCAGGACAGCTTTGGCCCCACCAGGTGAAAACATCACCACACCAGGAAGTGTTGGATCTCCGTCCTCTCTGTCGTGTCCAGATGTTTCCAGCATCTGTTGTCCTGATGACCAGGAAGCTGCTCCTGGTGAAGCAGTTAAATAAACAGAAACTCTCAGGATGTTTGCAGCAGCAGCTTTTCCCACAGAAGAGATGGATTCCTGCAGGACTCCAGACCTAGAGAGGTCAGAGGTCAAACTAACTGTTGGTGTAACGTTACAGTCGCCTCGGCTCTTCATGTCTTCACTACAACATTCAGCTGCAGCCTGGAGGCCAGAGAGCGGCGATGGGGACTGGAGCTGCATCAGGACCAGTGGTGACCCCAAAACACTCATTTTCTGGTTTTGTCAGATTTCTGCCACGCA
>NC_091747.1:63822436-63832436 GCF_043380555.1 Nothobranchius furzeri
AACATCAGGGACAGGAAGGAACATCAGGAACGGGAAGAAAACATCAGGAATGTGAGAAAATATCAGGAAGGAAACATCAGGGATGTGAGAAAATATCAGGAAGGATACATCAGGGATAGAAAGGAAACATCGGGAACAGGAAGGAAACATCAAGGGACAGGAAGGAACATCGGGGACAGGAAGGAAACATCAGGAACAGGAAGGAAACATCAGGAACAGGAAGGAAACATCAGGGACAGGAAGGAACATCGGGGACAGAAAGGAAACACCAGGAACAGGAAGGAAACATCAGGGACAGGAAGGAAACATCAGGAACAGGAAGGAAACATCAGGAACAGGAAGGAAACATCAGGAACGAGAAGTAAACATCAGGGACAGAAAGGAAACATCAGGAACAGGAAGGAAACATCAGGGACAGGAAGGAACATCGGGGACAGAAAGGAAACATCAGGAACAGGAAGGAAACATCAGGGACAGGAAGAAAACATCAGGAACAGGAAGGAAACATCAGGGGACAGAAAGGAAACATCAGGAACAGGAAGGAAACATCAGGGACAGGAAGGAACATCAGGGGACAGAAAGGAAACATCAGGAACAGGAAGGAAACATCAGGAACGAGAAGTAAACATCAGGGACAGAAAGGAAACATCAGGAACAGGAAGGAAACATCAGGGACAGGAAGGAAACATCAGGGACAGGAAGGAAACATCAGGGACAGGAAGGAAACATCAGGGACAGGAAGGAACATCGGGGACAGAAAGGAAACATCAGGAACAGGAAGGAAACATCAGGGACAGGAAGGAAACATCAGGAACAGGAAGGAAACATCAGGAACAGGAAGGAAACATCAGGAACAGGAAGGAAACATCAGGGACAGGAAGGAACATCGGGGACAGAAAGGAAACATCAGGAACAGGAAGGAAACATCAGGAACGAGAAGTAAACATCTGGGACAGAAAGGAAACATCAGGAACAGGAAGGAAACATCAGGGACAGGAAGGAACATCGGGGACAGAAAGGAACATCGGGGACAGGAAGGAAACATCAGGAACAGGAAGGAAACATCAGGAACAGGAAGGAAACATCAGGAACAGGAAGGAAACATCAGGGACAGGAAGGAACATCGGGGACAGAAAGGAAACACCAGGAACAGGAAGGAACCATCAGGGACAGGAAGGAAACATCAGGAACAGGAAGGAAACATCAGGAACAGGAAGGAAACATCAGGAATGAGAAGGAAACATTAGGGACAGAAAGGAAACATCAGGGACAGGAAGGAACATCAGGAACGGGAAGAAAACATCAGGAATGTGAGAAAATATCAGGAAGGAAACATCAGGGATGTGAGAAAATATCAGGAAGGATACATCAGGGATAGAAAGGAAACATCGGGAACAGGAAGGAAACATCAAGGGACAGGAAGGAACATCGGGGACAGGAAGGAAACATCAGGAACAGGAAGGAAACATCAGGAACAGGAAGGAAACATCAGGGACAGGAAGGAACATCGGGGACAGAAAGGAAACACCAGGAACAGGAAGGAAACATCAGGGACAGGAAGGAAACATCAGGAACAGGAAGGAAACATCAGGAACAGGAAGGAAACATCAGGAACGAGAAGTAAACATCAGGGACAGAAAGGAAACATCAGGAACAGGAAGGAAACATCAGGGACAGGAAGGAACATCGGGGACAGAAAGGAAACATCAGGAACAGGAAGGAAACATCAGGGACAGGAAGAAAACATCAGGAACAGGAAGGAAACATCAGGGGACAGAAAGGAAACATCAGGAACAGGAAGGAAACATCAGGGACAGGAAGGAACATCAGGGGACAGAAAGGAAACATCAGGAACAGGAAGGAAACATCAGGAACGAGAAGTAAACATCAGGGACAGAAAGGAAACATCAGGAACAGGAAGGAAACATCAGGGACAGGAAGGAACATCGGGGACAGAAAGGAAACATCAGGAACAGGAAGGAAACATCAGGGACAGGAAGGAAACATCAGGAACAGGAAGGAAACATCAGGAACAGGAAGGAAACATCAGGAACGAGAAGGAAACATCAGGAACGGGAAGAAAACATCAGGAATGTGAGAAAATATCAGGAAGGAAACATGAGGGATGTGAGAAAATATTAGGAAGGAAACATCAGGGATAGAAAGGAAACATCGGGAACAGGAAGGAAACATCAAGGGACAGGAAGGAACATCGGGGACAGGAAGGAAACATCAGGAACAGGAAGGAAACATCAGGGACTGGAAGGAACATCGGGGACAGGCAGGAAACATCAGGAACGGGAAGGAAACATCAGGGATGTGAGAAAATATCAGGAAGAAAACATCAGGAATGTGAGAAAATATCAGGAAGGAAACATCAGGGATAGAAAGGAAACATCGGGAACAGGAAGGAAACATCAAGGGACAGGAAGGAACATCGGGGACAGGAAGGAACATCGGGGACAGGAAGGAAACATCAGGGACTGGAAGGAACATCGGGGACAGGAAGGAAACATCAGGAACGGGAAGGAAACATCAGGGATGTGAGAAAATATCAGGAAGGAAACATCAGGGATGGAAAGGAAACATCGGGAACAGGAAGGAAACATCAGGAAACGGAAAGAAACATCAGGAACAGGAAGGAAACATCAGGAACAGGAAGGAAACATCAGGAATGGGAAGGAAACACCAGGAAGAGGAAGGAAACATCAGGGACAGGAAGGAAACATCAGGAACAGGAAGGGAACATCAGGAACAAGAAAGAAACGGAAATAAACATCAGGAACAGGAAGGAAACATCAGGAACAGGAAGGAATCATCAGGAAGAAGAAGAAAACATCAGGAACAGGAAGGAAACATCAGGAACAGGAAGGAAACATCAGGAATGGGAAGGAAACATCAGGAAGAGGAAGGAAACATCAGGGATGGGACGGAAACATCTGAAACAGGAAGGAAACATCAGGGACAGAAAGGAAACATCAGGGACAGAAAGGAAACATCAGGGACAGGAAGGAAACATCAGGGCAGGAAGGAAACATCAGGGATGGGAAGGAAACATCAGGAAAGGGAAGGAAACATTAGGAAAGGGAAGGAAACATCAGGAATAGGAAGGAAACATCAGAAAACTGAAAGAAACATCAGGAACAGGAAGGAAACTTCAGGGACAGGAAGGAAACATCAGGAACAGGAAGGGAACATCAGGAACAAGAAAGAAACCGAAATAAACATCAGGAACAGGAAGGAATCATCAGGAAGAAGAAGGAAACATCAGGAACAGGAAGGAAACATCAGGAACAGGAAGAAAACATCAGGAATGGGAAGGAAACATCAGGAACAGGAAGGAAACATCAGGAACAGGAAGGAAACATCAGGAACAGGAAGGAAACATCAGGAAACGGAAAGAAACATCAGGAACAGGAAGGAAACATCAGGAACGGGAAGGAAACATCAGGAATGGGAAGGAAACATCAGGAACAGGAAGGAAACATCAGGAAACGGAAAGAAACATCAGGAACAGGAAGGAAACATCAGGAACAGGAAGGAAACATCAGGAACAGGAAGGAAACATCAGGAATGGGAAGGAAACATCAGGAACAGGAAGGAAACATCAGGAAACGGAAAGAAACATCAGGAACAGGAAGGAAACATCAGGAACAGGAAGGAAACATCAGGAACAGGAAGGAAACATCAGGAACAGGAAGGAAACATCAGGAATGGGAAGGAAACATCAGGAACAGGAAGGAAACATCAGGAAACGGAAAGAAACATCAGGAACAGGAAGGAAACATCAGGAACAGGAAGGAAACATCAGGAAACGGAAAGAAACATCAGGAACAGGAAGGAAACATCAGGAACAGGAAGGAAACTTCAGGAATGGGAAGGAAACAAGGAAATCAAGTTACCTCTGTGAACATTTGACATTTCCTTCTGGTAAAATCAGCATTTTATTTACATTTAGGATTTACAAAATCTTAAAATTCCTGTTTTGCTGCAAGTCTAAAACGTGTCAGATGGATCCGGAGATTTATGTCTGGATAATTCTCAGTTGGACAACTAGCTAACCAGGGAACCAGCCGGAGCAGCAGTGTGACGCTGCAGGTCAGAGGTGTAACTCTGATGAATGTTATTAATCAGCTGATCCTGGAGCCACCACCTCCTCCTGCACCTCCTCCTCCTCCATCACTTTTACCGTCGCCTCCCGTTTGCTGCTCGTCACACTCAGGCGGTTTAATACGTCACCCTAATGTAAGCCGTCGTCTGGGAGGAGCTTCAGGAGTAGGAAATGATGAATGAGCTGCACCAGTGGGTCAGAGCCCCCCAAGGCGCTTTACACAACAGTCATTCAGTAATCGGAGGTTTGCAGGTTCAATCTTGGCTCCCTATAGGGAATTCTGTCCCAGGACAGCTGTGGCTATGATGTAGCTCATCACCACCAGGGTATGAATGGATGAATGGCTGCTCTGGCTCAGAAAGGTGCTACACAAGAGCAGGTTTATGAGGTTCCTTCCCCAGCAAAGTGAGCTGGGGTTACCATGGTGACCACCAGATTTAACTCCTCACCTGTCTGTTCTGGGCCAGTCTCTCTATGTCCACATCCTGGACCACAGCTCTGGGCTTCCTGGACTTGTGCTCCTTCTGAAAGAGGAGGAGCACAGAGCAGATAGGAGGCGTGTCCTCGGAGGAGTCTGGGTTCGGATTAAACTCAGACCTGTTTAGAACTATAACATGAACAGGAAGTAATGGTTCTGGACCGGACTCACCTTCTTACTGCTGATGAATGGATCCTCGTTGGAAGCATCAGCAGCCAGCGGAAGACTGGATCCAGTCTCGGTATTCCCTCCAGGATCTACCTTCCTGGTGGGTTTGGTTTTAGGTCTGATCTCCAGTTTAGGAGGGGCGATGATGTCAGGTTTGACCTTTGACACCGGGCTGAGGCTGGAGACGTAGGTGATTCTGGGCTGAGGGCCCCCGCTGGTGCTGCGTGAGGGGTTAGGTCGACTGAAGCGAGGGATGATGGGAGGAGGAAGAGGACGGGATGCAGCTGATGAAGAAGAAGGTGATTCCCTTCCAAAGACGGGTAAGGTTATCCTCCCCCTCTCCCCCTGCCTCCTCCTGCCCTGCTGCTCCTGGTTCAGAACTCGCAGCCGAGCGACATTGATGTGGTGGGACGGATTTTTGTTCCTGAAAATTGGAACCATTGGAGGGGGGATGGGAGGAATCTGACTAGGCGGGGGGACTGAGAGGGAGGAAGCAGGCTGGAAGGGGGAGGAAGTGGAAAAGGAGGAGGAGAAAAGGTCCGTCTGACTGGATCTTAGCAGGTTTTCAGAATTCTTCTGCAGAAGCAGGGGGGTCCGGGAGGAAGGCTGGGAGTCAGAGGAGGTGCTGGGAGGCTGGGGAAGAGGAGGAGGGGCAGGGAGCTGGGTGAGGATGGGTCTGATGAAAATGGAGGAGACCAGGTTGATCTGCTCACTGTTCAGCACCTGAGGAGAAGGAGGAGACTTCATCTCATCAGCTTCACTCCAGTGGCCACTAGTGATGCACTGATATGAGAGTTTGGGGCCGATACCGATGTCGTTATCACTGCCGATACCGATGTTATTATCACTGCCGATACCGATGTTATTATCACTGCTGATACCGATGTCGTTATCACTGCCGATACCGATGTTATTATCACTGCTGATACCGATGTTATTATCACTGCCGATACCAATGTTATTATCACTGCCGATACCGATGTTATTATCACTGCAGATACCGATGTTATTATCACAGCTGATACCGATGTTATTATCACTGCCGATACCAATGTTATTATCACAGCCGATACCGATGTTATTATCACAGCTGATACCGATGTTATTATCACTGCCGATACCGATGTTATTATCACTGCAGATACCGATGTTATTATCACAGCTGATACCGATGTTATTATCACTGCCGATACCAATGTTATCACAGCTGATACAATGTTATTATCACTGCCGATACCGATGTTATTATCACTGCCGATACCAATGCTATTATCTCAGCCGATACCGATGTTATTATCACTGCCGATACCAATGTTATTATCACAGCTGATACAATGTTATTATCACTGCCGATACCGATGTTATTATCACTGCAGATACCGATGTTATTATCACTGCAGATACCGATGTTATTATCACTGCCGATACCGATGTTATTATCACTGCAGATACCGATGTCATTATCACTGCAGATACCGATGTTATTATCACAGCTGATACAATGTTATCATCACTGCCGATACCGATGTTATTATCACTGCCGATACCGATGTTATTATCACTGCAGATACCGATGTTATTATCACAGCTGATACAATGTTATCATCACTGCCGATACCGATGTTATTATCACTGCAGATACCGATGTCATTATCACTGCAGATACCGATGTCATTATCACTGCAGATACCGATGTTATTATCACTGCAGATACCGATGTTATTATCACTGCCGATACCGATGTTATTATCACTGCAGATACCGATGTCATTATCACTGCAGATACCGATGTTATTATCACAGCTGATACAATGTTATCATCACTGCCGATACCGATGTTATTATCACTGCCGATACCGATGTCATTATCACTGCAGATACCGATGTTATTATCACAGCTGATACAATGTTATCATCACTGCCGATACCGATGTTATTATCACTGCAGATACCGATGTTATTATCACTGCAGATACCAATGTTATTATCACTGCAGATACCGATGTTATTATCACTGCCGATACCGATGTTATTATCACTGCCGATACCGATGTTAACGTCACTGTTATGGCCGACAACCGATATTTGCCGATAACAATATTAATATCACTGCTGACACCGATATCCGATATTTATGCTTCTGAGATGATTACAATCACACTGTCACATGACTAAACAATCCCCCCCCCCCCCCCCCCCCGAAACAGATAACTAAAAGGAAACAAGATGGAAAAACTATCGGTTGTCAATACCAGTTTTATTTTAAATGACTAACATCGGCTGATACCGATATTGATGCCGATATATTTTGCATCCCTAGCAGCCACTATATCCATCAGAGTGGTTATACTGATTATTACGGTAATAATAAAGTAGCTGATTAGGAGTAAGTGGGCGGAGCTATAACAGGCGCATCACATCTCTCACCCATAAACTGGATTTATCGTCTGAGCGTTTTAAAGCTACTGTCTGACCCTGCTGAGGAACCCAGTTCTGCTGAACGTCATAAATATTTCAGACTCATCTGGGTTCGTCTTTGCTGCACCCTCCTCAGCTCCAAGGATGAAGAACAACTTTAATTTCCTCTGCAGCCTTTGGAGGAGGCTCGGAGCAGCTGAGAACGTTTATAACTTCAGCGAGTGGGGCGAGCTTCTGCATAAACATCAGAGCCATTAGAGTAAAGCGTGATTAAAGCAGCGTAATAGACGCGGGACGAGGAGGTGGAGGCTCCTGCTGAGGAGCAGATGCTTTATATCCAAAGTGACCTCTGAAGAGCCACAAACACCAGCAGCTATCCTCCTCAGAGCCAGAAGAGCCGTCCCTCCTGTGCAGCGTCTCGGGTCGTTAAACTGTCCAAAGGAAACATTCAAATAATCTCCTCCTCTCTGGTTTCACCTCCAGGGGGGGGGGGGGCAGATCAATGGATTTCACCTCTGAAGTTTTGTTGTTTATTTACAACCAGAGAGCATCTTTAACCTCATGTTGAAAAAGTGAAGGAATGGATGCTGGGTGCTATTGGCCCGAGTGTGTGTGTGCGTGCATATGCATGCATGTGTGTGTGTGTGTGCGTGCATATGCATGCATGTGTGTGTGTGTGCATGTGTGTTTGTGCGTGCGTGCGTGCATGCATGTGTGTGCGTGTGTGCGCGCATGCATGTGTGTGTGTGTGTGTGTGTGCATGCGTGCGTGCGTGCATGCATGTGCGTGTGTGTGTGCGTGCGTGCATGCATGTGCGTGTGTGTGTGCGTGCGTGCGTGCATGCATGTGCGTGTGTGTGTGTGTGCGTGCGTGCGTGCATGCATGTGCGTGTGTGTGTGCGTGCGTGCGTGCATGCATGTGTGTGTGTGTGTGTGTGTGCATGCGTACGTGTGTGTGTGCGTGCGTGCGTGCATGCATGTGTGTGTGTTACCTGGATGGTTGCAGTGGTGTTTAAGTTGACCGTGGTGTAACGGGGGTTACTGGTCAGACGGGCCGGGAAGCCACAGACAGTCTGCAGCCGGTCCCTGATGTCAGACAGGAAGGAGCCCAGCGCCCCCTGCAGGTCGACCCGAGCACAGAGCTGGACGGGCTGCAGCCGGACGCAGCTCAGAGGATATCTGCTCAGAACCGAGGTCAGGGGAACGTCCAGGAGGTTCTGGTGGCTAACGCTCATGCTAACCCTGACCCGAGGGGGTCGCATTTCTGAGGATACGTGAAGAGTTTCTGTCCCAGAGGTCTGAAGTAAACGCTGCAGTAAACCACCTGACCTTCAGCCAGGTCAGGAAGCCTGTAACCATACTGGGAAACACACAGACCAGTCAGACCTAACTGGGAACACAGCTCTGCTGCCTGAGGGATAAAAAATAAACTGTCTTCTTGTTTTACCTGGAAACGTTTTAAAGATCAAGCTAAAACCTCCAAACTGAGTTTGTTCTCCAAATGAATGAAAACATAAGTGCTCCATGCTAGAACTACTGCAGCTATTGGATGACCTGTTGCCATGACAGCCAGATGTGGTTAAAGTGTAATCTGAGTCTGTTGCTAACATGTGTTCCTGCTGATGCAGGGTGGGAGGGGGGTTCTACCAGACGGTTCCAGTGGTTCTGCAGGTCCACGTAGGACTTGAACGGCCCGTCTCGGGGCAGCTGGCGGCTGATGGAGACAATCTGACCTTTCTTCATGCTGCAGGAAACAAAACAACCTGAAGCAGCCAGATGGGCTAAAGATGGAGCTGCAGCCCCCCCTACTGGGCACAGTTATTATCATTTTACTTAGTATTGAGTCTCACTGTGATGAATGAGTTCATCTGGAGGTAAACAAATGAAATCATAAGGTGAATAAATACCTAAATGAGTAAAACCAGAGGCCGTTAAAGCAGCTTTCCAGAGTTTTCTACTTTCAGAAATTAGGTATGATTTGTCAGAAATCTGTAAAAGTGATGATGTCATCACGTACTGTGATATAATGTAAGCAATATGTCTTTTTCTTGTGTTTGCTACGCACGCCCCCTGCCTGCAGAGCTCCGTGCAATAGGAAACTGAGCGCCGACCAGAACTAACCAATAGCTTCAACTTTAACCCTCTGGAGGCAGGCGTTGCAGATTAGCAACATTAAAACCTAACTACCTGGTTACTCCACATACGTATTTATGAGCATTTTTAACTCAGAAGTTCCCCTGAAGGACTTAGTTGTTCGTCCTTTTAACAAAACTTATTTAGAGCCTGAGAGGGTTACGGAGTACCTCGGCTGATGCAGAGTTGATGAACTTTTCAGACAAGAAAGTCTCTAAAATATAAATGTATGAGAACACAACGTGACACGAGAATAATACTCGTAAAACAGCGTGTTTCAGCTGTTTGTCGCTACAGAAGCACGTTTATAAACAGAAACGTGAAGTCGCACATCTTAAAAACAACGGAAGGAGTGTGATATGCTTGTCAGCCACTAGATGGTGCCATCGGATAAGAGAAAAACTCTGGAAAGACGCTTTAACTAGGTCCTGTAAACAGTTCATCTGAACGGCTTGTCAAACAGCTCTGGTTCTGACATGTGATTGGCTAATGAATACGTCCAACAGGTGGCGCCATCTCACCTGGGCAGAACATGACACCAGATGGCTCTCCCAGTGGAGGAGGGGTTGATGACGGAGTCTGAGTCACTGTAGAACCTCCTGAGGACTATCGGGGGCAGCTCAAAGTCCTCCAGCTGAGACAAACACAAAGGTTCACTTCCTGCTGGGCGTCTGATGTTACTCAGATGTTGAT
>NC_091747.1:63839936-63857436 GCF_043380555.1 Nothobranchius furzeri
TTGATTCCAGTGTGCACACCTCCACCTGACAGTCACAAGGCTACAGCTTAAAGCCAGACCCCTTCCAGGTGCGCTTTGCATTCTGGGACATCAGTAGCTACCAGACAGCCGACACCAGATGACTCACATGGAATATTTCAGAAGAGGTCAATTCTCCATGAGGAGGAATACTCAATACTCAGTACCAAGAAGCTTCTTCCTGTACTTGCTTCTGGTAGCCCCCCCCCCCCCCCCACACACACACACACACTTCTGACCAATGAGCAGACTGAACAGACTCACCTGGGTTTTAGACTCTGGTGGTGGTCGGAGGGACCGGTGGCGCCAGCGCTCGGCAGCCTCGCCTCTGTCAGAGCGCCTCGGGGCAGCTGTGGCTACATCGTAGCTCATCCCCACCAGTGTGTGAGTGTGTGGGTGAATGACTGATTGTGTTGAAAAGCACCTTGGGGGGTTCCATGATTCTAGAAGGTGCTGTATCAAATACAGGCCGTTTACCATCCACTGATTCTAGCCAGCTAGCCTTGCTGTTATAGCTTTAGATCCTCGTTCATGAGTCACTTTGGATAAAAGCAGCTGCTGACAACATAAACATAGGTGTGAACGTTCCAAACATGTGACCTGATTCTTCTGGTCACACCACAGAAGGTCACGGTTTACTCGTTATGGTGGAGAGTCATGAAGACGAACTCCACAGGATTTCAGATCTGTTGAAGCTCAGACTGCCTCTGGTCCGATCCGTCCTTCCTAACAGTTTCCTGGTGTGTGTGTGTGTGTGTGTGTGTGTGTGTGTGTGTGTGTGTGTGTGTGTGTGTGTGTGTGTGCGTGCGTGCGTGTGGGTGGTCCTTACAGCCATGACAGCCCTGATGCCGGTGAAGGAGTCCAGGGAAGGACAGGCCAGAAGATCGGAGTACAGCAGCACCAGCGCTCTGTGGAAACAGGAGAGTCCAGTGGGTTTGTGTCTGAAGCTAGCTGTTCCTGTTAAATGACCCAAACACCGCTAAAGACTGTAAATATTCCTTAAACCTGACCCCGAGCTCCTGACCTCCATAAGCTCGTTTACCTGCAGGCCTTCATTTGTTTGCTCCGAGGCTCCTGGTCGTCTTCATCCTGGAGACTCAGAGTCACACACACCAGCTTCTTCAGTTCTGGAAGTCCGAGGAAAAACAGCGACTTTGGCTTTTCTCTACTCATCCTGCAGAAAAAACTCTGTTATTTTACTGTCATCTGAAACTAATCAGCTGGATTTATTACCTAATAACGTCAGACTTTTACTAAAAACACAAACAGAAAATGTGTCATAATAATGTAAGAGGTTGTGACTTCTCTCATTTAAATAAAAATTGTTGAACGTTTGTGACATTTTTCCAAACTCACTCGTAAAATGAACAAATATTTAATATTATCAGACTTCAAGGGTCTAACAAAACTATAGTTATACTAATCCATTTAAAACGAAAAAGTGACGAAATGTTGTTTTAAGGCACATCCACACATATTTAGCTGTTATTTTATTATGTATTTTAGCTTTAGTGAGTTCATTTTCCATCAAAAATCAAAGTTTGTTATAAAAATACTCATTTAAGATTTATGTAAGTGGCTCACCTTTGCGCCAGAGCGACGAGCTAATTGTTTTATTTTGATTTACCAAAGATTACTGATTCAACAACCTTAAATTTGTATTTCACAACACATTTGTTCGATTATTTCATCAGAAAACTCCTAAACTCGGCGAAGTTAGCAGAGAAACCTTAGTTAGCAGCTCTAGATGCTAAAGATGGGTGGAAAGTCTCGGAGACCTCTCACTCTGTTACAAATATAAGCCACTGTGTTTAAATGAGCTTAAATAAAAATCCATTTTAACATTTGCTCTAAACTCTGTTTAACAAAACAAGTTCCTTTAATTGAATATTGTATAAACGCATTAATATGGATAATAAGTAGTCATTTAGCCGTCAACAGTGACGACTTCTTTTTCACGCAGAGTGCAACTTCACCTCACAGAGATGATCTTTGACTAGGAGCGGAGCGTTTTTCCCGCCGGAGACCCACAGACTTTTAACAAAGGGTCTTCCTCTGCCAACGGGTTTAACCCAGACAGGATGCTGCGATTAAAGCGGAAAAGGTGGCCGCTGCCGCTGACACAGACTCGGTGGTTACTATAACAACCGTTACGTGAGATGTGTCAGATAACGTAATCCTTGCGTGAGAATGGGATTTCCTTGAAAATGGTTCAACTTTGGTGAACTTTCGCCTTGTTCGCGCCCTCGCCAATGACGGATAGTTCAAAGAGCCAATCAGCGAATCCCTCTGTTAACTACCAGGAAGTAAACCAATAGTGGCGCTACAGTGGTTCTGAGGGCGGGGTCACCATTCGTGCCAGGTTCTGCAAAGTGCAGTTTTGTAAAAATGCTTACCATACCGGAAATCCAAAAACCAGTCCTTCAACCTAAAACCAAAACGAGACTAAAAGCAAAACCGTAACTTGTACCAACATACCAACTAGTGAACAAAATAAAATTGTCTGAGAGCAACTATGCTATTTCAGCTTGTTCAGATTTAAAGTGAACTTTTAATCCAGCACTTTGTTGTCGGTTTTTAAAGTGCTTTTTAATAAAGTTTTTATTTTTTAAGTTGAATCACTGCTACCCCGTTCACACTGAGAAAAAAATATTCAGCTGATGTATTGTTTTCATGTTTTTAAACCTTATTAAAACAGAGCTCATGTATTTGAGTTTTAAAATTAAGAATTTTATTACACAGCTCCCTAAAATACTTTTGTTGTAAGTTTAATGTTATGTAAACCAAAATGAACAAAATAAACTAGACATGAAACACTTCACCCGAAGATTTTGCAGCTTTATTTTGAAGGTCAAGTCCGGAAGTAGCTAATAACCTGGTTAGCTTTAGCAGGAGTGAGTCGGCTGAGCGGAAACTTGGTGTGGACTGTTTCTGGGATAAATGTCGGAGTGTTTGTGCGGAGTCACGGTTCACACCGACTCTCTGGGATTACGTAACCTCACGCAGGCCGAGTAGTAGCCGCTGTCCAGCGGGACTTTACCTCCGACCCATCCGACGTTCCTACCACACAAATGGGTGACAAGGAAGAGCAGAGCTCTGGTGGAGTCAAGTACTTCAGGCTGTCAGAGATCGAGGCGCAGAACTCCTTCAAATCTACGTGGATCATCATCCACAACAAAGTTTACGATGTGACCAAGTTTCTGGAGGAGGTGAGCAGATCTTACGCATGGAAGTGTTCATGGTTTCACAATCACAGCTTTTACCCTGATGCTGTTTGAGGCAGACAGGTGCGTGGCTAGGCGTTACAGCTGTGTGGGGTCCGGGCCCCGCGCATCCTGTGGGTTACTGTTGTATATTAAATAAATGCAAAAAGAAAACGTGCGAACTCGAGGTCGACAGGTATTGGTTTTCCTATAGCCATGCCGACACAGAGGAGCCACGGTCAGCCAGCGGCCGATATGTGCGGCCGATTTTCTTGGCCGAAATCTAAACGTTTTCCACCTTATTTTCATGCTGAAATGTTACTAATAACATCCGTTCATGCACATAATGAATCAGTTTTTGAACCCTGAATTTAACGAACTGTTGAATCTTGTTTGTGCTCAGCTCAGTATTAAAGTCAGACACCTAAATAAAGTTTATTTAGAGCACTTTTTATGCAGATGTTGTCGGTAAAAATACATTTTCGTGAAATTCTGCAATAGCGCCGGGCTGCCAGAGGATGTGCCTGACTTTAAACCAGCTTTACGAAGGACAATCATTGGCCGATGGCCCTGTATAACAACGTATCGGTCTACCCCAAATGCAAACATCGTGTTCACATAAACCATCAAAACTCTAATGAAATAATCAATATGAACTGGAATGTATGAAATCATAGTTTACATGTTATGTGGCACCAAAACCAAAGTCACGAATAAAGCATATATGTACAATATTCATGTGTACATAATGTTGGAGTATTCTGATGTTTGATCTTCAGCTGATGCTTTAGTCCCGTGTCGGTTTGGTTCTGAGAACCATCTGATTTCCATCAGATGGTTCCGTTCCAGGCGTCTCTGCAGAACATCAGATATGAACGAAATGAGAAAAGCAGATAAAACGTTGCTGTTTGCAGCAGCAGGGCTATCTGTATTTACATGTATGTGTGTAGTGGCTGAGACTTGGATGAGGTCTTTAGAACCAGGAGAACATGGAGGTTCTGCTGATGATCAGCACCAGAACCTCCACCAGGCAAAAGCAGCTGGTTTGTTTATTTTTCTGAATAAATCAGTTTATTTAAATCAGAACATTTTAGTTCCTCCAGAGCCGTAAAATTGCGTTAGATCTGGATCAGCTGTGGTTTTCCTCGTTCTCCGGTAAACACACGCAGGACCTTTCACACACTGATAAACCCAACCCGCTGGACTTTAGCCTGAAGTCAGAACCGCTGGCTGTACAGAGGCCAGGTTGCAGGCGTGGTATCTGACGGGTTCTAGCTGTTCTCAGGGATCGACGACTGTCGCTCAAACAAGCCCCTACACACCTGGGGGCTTGTCCGGGATGCTTGGATGTAGAAAAGAGGAAGATGGCAAAGAGGCACACTGTTGGGCTGAGGCTGACGATAGAAACACTCCTGGTTCTGGTACAGCGACAGTTGAACGGTTCTGATGAGTTTCAGACATTCTGCTGCAGAACGTTAATGAGTATCAGCAAGCTGGATCAGGCAGAACCACAGATAAGACCGGGATAAACACGGGCGTGGTCCGAAAAGTTCTGTTACAGTAATCAGACTGACCCAGTCCAGAACTCTTTCCTCTCCAGCAGCGTTTCTGGTTCTGGATCAGCTCTGCAGACCTTCTGAAGGACTTTTTCTTTGGACTTGGTCTGATCTGTCCCTAGGTTCTGGTTCTGATGAAGACCATTTTACAGGGTTTGGAGGTTGTGGTTCTGGTGGAGGCCTGAACCAGGACTCTAGCAGTACCAGTTTGTGGGTTTTGGGTCAGAACCTCCTGAGTGAGTGTTTTTGTTTCAGCATCCCGGTGGTGAGGAGGTTCTGAGGGAGCAGGCAGGAGGGAACGCCACCGAGAGCTTCGAGGATGTCGGCCACTCGTCAGACGCCAGAGAGATGGCCGCCAGCATGGTGATCGGAGAGCTGCACCCGGTCAGTACCAGAATCAGAACCTCCACAGGTCTATAGCCACACCCTCACTCGGACGCTAATGTGTTTGTGTCCGTCTGCAGGATGACCGGCACAAGATCGCCAAACCTGTGGTGAGTGGGGCATTATGGGAAATGTAGGAAACTCGGGTTTAGGAGGGATTCTCATCGTGTTTGTGTTTCCTAGGAAACGCTGGTTACCACGCTGAAGGAGGAGTCCAGGTACACACACACACACACACACACACACACACACACACACACACACACACACACACACACACACACACACACACCGGGTTAACTGTCGAAGTTTAATGAGTTAAAAATTTAACCAGCTGGTTTTTTTTTGGGTTTAAGTTATTTCAGTGGGTTAATAGTAACTAGTTAACCAGCGGGTTGTTATTGTTACTGGTCATTTTTGTTGCGTTAGTTAGTTAGTTAGTTAGTTAGTTAGTTAGTTAGTTAGTTCTGGGTTTTCTGGCTTTGTATTCTTCATACTTCTATTTGTTTTAATAATAAACCAGCGGCTCAGTGGGTTCATTAATTAACCAGCTAACTATTATGTGTCACTACCCACAGGTAGTTATTTATTGATAGATATTTTAAATCCATATTCTTACATGTATGATTGGTTAGCTGTTTACTGGTTAACTAGCTGGTTAACTGTGTGCCTCTGTCCTGCAGCTGGTGGTCCAACCTGGTCATTCCCGCCCTGGCAGCTGCCATCGTAACGCTGGTTTACCGTGTCTTTACATCAGAGAGCGAGTGACTTAAATGGCCCGGCCGGTGTGATGTCATCACCCTGCGACAGCGATGCTGTGACTCCTCCCAGCGTAGAGCTGTGTTTCTAGAGCAGAATTCCTGCTTCGGACAACCGACCGTGTGACGTTAAACTCTGTTCTAGGATCAGCACCTCTAGGCTGAAATTCCCAGAATACATTTCCCTCCGTTTAAGCGACCAATCACGAGGCATTATTGTAATGAAGTCATTGAATATTCAGGTTTGTAAACGTTTCTGTTCTGCAGAGATGTTCTGGGTTTTGATCAGACGTGTTTTTATATCTTTGGACCTGAATGTGAACAGGTTTTCTGTTTGAGTGAGCAGCTAACGAGCTAACGAGCTAACGGACGTCTGCAGTGAGCTTCACGCCGGTCGATGCTGCAGATCTCAGATCAGATGTGACCAGAACCCAAACCCGTCACGAACAGCAGCTGATTGGTCCGACTCATTACAGCTTTGATTGTTTCAATCAGTTGAAAACAGGAAAATCTTTTAGTTCACAAATAAAACGTGAAGTGAAGCAAAGAAGAAACACTAAAACCTTTACAGGCTGTTAGAAATTCTCCATGAAAGTCAGAAAAGGTTCTGTACTCAGCAGGAACCCGGATCAGCTGAGCCCGATAAAACCCAACTGTAGTGAAACCTCCCGAGTCTGAGCCATGGTCCGGATGTCTGAGCGCTGCAGCAGGAACTAAAAGTGAGCTTCTGGGATGTCCTGATGCGTGCAGAACCCCAGACCAGATTCTGATGGTGACCAGAACCTAAACAGCTGCTTTCAATGCAATAAAGGTGATTCCTACCAGAGTTTGGTGCTGCTTCTTTGCTTTGCTGTGGTCATGTGACCTGCACATCTTTGCATTTTTTCTTCATCAGAAATATTGAAACAAGGAACATTTTAGATTGGATCTGTAACGGATGCAGGTGGAGAAGGAAACCACCCTGATCCAGCACCCTGCGGAGTCCCCGGGAATCCTCTCAGATAGGATTACCAGAGATCAGCTGGGATCCAGTTGGGATTAAGAATCATTCAGTGAGACGAAACGTGACATTGTGTTTAAAATGTCTGAAACTTGTTTGTATCATGAGTAAATGGAAATAAAACGTAGACATTTCCGTTAAACATCAAAACTGTTTTCAACTGCATTCCCTCAGATGAACCCACAATAACAAAACACCAGTTAGAGAAAAGCTAAATGCTTTTAAAACAAATCTAATCTAGAATCTGGACTGCTATTGGCTGAAGCTAAATAACTGGGCTCTACAGAATAGCTTGCCAGGCTATAAAAAAAACTTGTAGATCAAATATTTGAGTCAAAACATGAATTTATTGTCATTTCCTGCCACATGCAGCACACTTACACTTTAATGTTTAGTCGCATCCCTATAATAAACGTGTTTTATCATCTTTTAGAGCGTTTTGAGCAGAAAACAAAATATAAATATAAAACATGAATAATAAAGATTTTCCGCCATCTAGTGGCCAAAACCGAAAACTACAACACTTTTAAAGGGTTAGGTCCTTGTTTTCATCGTGCTGACAGATCAAACCTCGGCGTCTGAATCTTCTGAGCCTTTCACGTGTCTGATGGTTGGAACATTTGTGTCATGTATGGCTGTAGGGGTCAAGGTGCAGGTGAGACCTCCAGAGGGCAAGCAGGTAAACTCAACCATATTTAATAAAGTAAAGATTCAAAAGCGTGAAATCAGACAGAAACAGGACGAGGGATCAGGATGGTCACGATGACGGGAAGATCCAACAAGGACGAATGAAACCTGCTGGCTTAAATCATGGAGGAGGTGAGTTCATGGGACACAGGTGGGTGAGTGAGGAGCGGAGGGAAGGTGGAGAGTAACTCTGAACACATACAAGGAAAATCATCCTAAACACAGGAAAACCACACACACACACACACACACACACACACACACACACACACACACACACACACACACACACACACACACACACACACACGCACACACACACAGTATCTCTCTGTTGTTAGTTTTAACACCTATAAAGGGATGTTTCCTATAATTAACTTGGAGAATACAGGATAACGGACCTACAGCTGGGACTGCATCAGGAGTAACTGGGATGTTTTCTTCAGAAATGAATCAGTTATAATGTCTCCTTCCTGGTTAAACAACTGCTTTAACAATAATACACCCTCCTCCACCAAAAGATTATATGTAGATATTTATTCATTTAATTTTAAAACATAGTAACTTTACACAATAATAAAAAAGAACGAATAAAACTTACTTTAGGAGCAGATAGAAGAAATCTGCCCCATTCACACCATTAGCAAAGCGTAGATATTCTCACTAACAAAGATGAAGACCGCTGCCACTAATCAACAATCCTTGAATGCAGTTTCAGAACATTAGTTATTGATCATTGCTGATGATCAATACAGAAAAAACTAAATTAAAATAAAAAATACACCCAAGATTATTCATATCATCTCTTAACATTAAGTTTTTTTACATTCTGTTTAAACATAACTGGTCTGACTTACTTCAGCTACATTCTGGTTATTCCAAACAAAACCGCGATGAAGGGAAAGGATATGTCGCTTATGGTAGTTAGCACACACACCGGTGCTTTTCTGTTCTCTGATGTTTATCACTCACTTCCGGTTGTGTTAGTATAAGTAAACTTTTTCTGACTTTTATAATAAAAAATAAAACCATAAACATTTAAATAAACTAAGACAAACTGAGGTTATCTTTGTTTTATTATGATTTGGACTTCAGCTCTGCTGGAATAAAGGTGGATGATGATGATGGTGAAATCCTGTTATCAGCTGAAACGTGACGTCACGAGGCTGGCACTGGTGACGCTGTGTTTGTTACTTTGCCTGTTTTGACGCACGTCACGTGCCGGACGTGTTACGTAACAACAAAACCTGAGGGGGGAAGTTTTATCAACTCAAGAGTTGTGTGTTGATTTAAAACGTTTCTGTTTAAATGAGAAACACAAACTAAACCAATCAGAGGTTACTGACGTCACTGACCTGAAAACGGACTAAAATCTAATTTTTCTGCCTCATTTTAACTTTCTGTGTTTATGGGCTACCGTTGGGTGACGTCATCAACGTGTGTGTGTGTGTGTGTGTGTGTGTGTGTGTGTGTGGTCCAGGCACACAGAAGGGGGGAGTGGGGGGGGGGGGGGGGGGGGGGGGGGGGCTGGGGTCCCTATAGAAGTCCACGTCCCTCTGGACTCTGCGCACTCATGTCCCGTTCACCTCCACTGATCCGCGGTCCGGTTCGGTCCGTGCAGAACGGTCTGGACAGTGAGGAGGAGGGGGAGGGGGACCTGGACGACGAGCTGGACGCGTCCCACCTGGAGCGGTTCATGAGGGACCGGAGGAGAGCCCGGTCCCTGCCGGCCTACCCGGCCGCGCTCCTGGACCCGGACTCGGGCAGGAAGCGGGTAAAGTTCGCGGACTCCATGGGTCTGACCCTGACCAGCGTGAAACACTTCAGCTCCCAAGAGGAGCCGCAGATCCCCACCAAGGTCCTGTCCCGGTACAAGAGCTTTCCCCCGCAGCAGGACGTCCTGGGGGACCTGTGTCAGAACTTCAGGTCCAGTCTGGACATGGACCGGCTGGTGGCCTGCTTCCCGGAGCTCCGGGACGCGGACCGCAGGGTCCAGGAGCTGCGGGTCTGCCTGGAGCAGGTCTCCATTACGCAGTTCGAGGTTCGGGGGCAGATCCGGGTCCGGAGAGGCTGCAAGGTCCGGGAGGTCGGGATCCGGTACACCTTTAACGACTGGCTTTCGCACGTGGACGCGCAAGCCCTGCCGGTGTCGCCGGTGGAAGAGCCGGGATCCGAGGCTCGGTTCTCCTTCACCGTGTACACCCCACCGTTCATGGACCCGAGTTCGGCCGTCCACTTCGCCGTTTTCCTGCGGAGCGACCAGGGCGAGTTCTGGGACAACAACCTGGGTCAGAACTACACGCTCCGGTACCGGAGCATGCCGGACCACGGCTTCGTCAGCTCCGTTCTCCACGCCACCTGAACCCGAAGGACCGGTCCACCAGAGACACCGAACCCGTCAGTGGCTGTAAACTGACCAGAACAAACATCTGGGTCAGCTTCTGATCCGAACCCCTACAGCAGGATGTTCTGCTGGATCAGTTAATCCACAAATGTAGAAAAATAATCAAATCCTAAAGGTTTTTATCACTTTTTAATGATTAAAGTCTCTACAGCGAGTCAGGGGGGACAAAAAGTTTCTTTAGAATCCAACATGGCCGCCTCGCGCTATTAGCTCCCAGCCAGTAATTAAATGGACGATGAACCTCACATGAGCGAAAGTGGAATCAAACCTGTAGCTCAATAAATGTTTAAGGGATTTTCAGTCGTGTTTTTCTGCTTCTGTGTGAAAGTTACAAATAAATCAGTTCTAGATAATTTCTTAGAGCCAACGAGACAACAGCTAATCCTAGCTAGCCGCTATTTAAGCTAATGGGTAGTCCAAGCTAACAGCTAATCCTAGATAGCAGCTATTTAAGTTAATGGGTAGTCCAAGATAACAGCTAATTCTAGCTAGCTAATGGATCGTCTGAATGAAGACCAAAGTGTTGCTGCTGTATTAAATCAGCTCTAACTTCCTAAAATCCACAGCTGTTTGAGTCTTTATTTTAAAAACTTTTACTGCGTTTCACTTCTTTCTCATAGTTTTATTTTGTTCCATGAGGCCCCGCCCACTCCATACCAGATATGTTGTAAGTGGAAGTCAAGGCATGGGTGGAGACTTATTTCAACCAGACTTCCGGTTGGCGAAAGGCGTTGCTCAGAGGACCGAGAGAGCGCCACTGAGGCAATCATTGGCAGCATCCCTTTCAACCCCCCACCCCCACCCCCGGAGTTTCTCAGTAAAAAAAAAAAAAGAGTTGTTAACAAGAGCGCCCACGAACAGCAGACTCACCGCTCAGGAGAAGAGCAGACAGAGACTGGCTGCAGGAAGGAGGACTTCCTGTTCACCTCCTTCATTAGAAAACATGGGAGGAGGATGTTTTTCTTAAGGAGGCGAGCGGCTCCGAGCACCTACGTGTCATACGTGTCAGGTGGAGGTGCGGCGAGACTCATCAGGAGTCCAGTGCAGTGCAGCCACGTAGCACGGTACTGAGGACACCCTGCTGCGCTACAGCCCTCAGCTGTGGCTGATTCTACGTCAGTGTGGAGCAGCTTGCACCTGAAGATGGAGACAGAACTACAGTTTGGGGCTGAAGTATTACATTTAAAATAAGTTGTACTGAACTGCCAAAATGAAGATTACACGCGTGTACAGCACTATCAGACACTCATCTATACAACAATAAGCTAGTTTAGGTGTTTCTGGCTCTTTAACCCCAACCCTTCCCTCTGCAGCAGCGTATGCAGCGAAGACCTGAAGCAACAAAGGAAGAACTAAGTAGAAAAAGTGATGTGACTTTCACAAACAAATCAAATCTTTTGAAAGGGATTTAAAAGTGAACAATGAAAGATCAACCAATCAAATTTTATTTGTAGAGCACCTTCCACAACATTATCAGAAGCCCAAGGTGCTGAACAGCATCATCATAAAAACATTCCCAGTACCTGGGCATAAAAGCAAGATAAAAACATAAAATCATAAAATATCAAGAAAACAATATTACAAATACAGAGATAACGAAAGAGGAGTCTCTGTAGAGAACTGTTCATCGTGTCTTCCAGTAACCCCCCACCCTGCTCTCACCGACTGCTTCGTTCAAAAGACTGACTCTTTTGAACGGCTCTTTCAGAGCCCCAAGTCCCATCAATAGTAAAAAAGTCTGAAACTAACAAAAGTCTGATAAATAACTCCAAATTAAACATGTCTATAAAAGTTTGTAAAATTCTTTCTGTCCAGAAAATCAATTTAAGAACATTTCTTTGCAACAATTTCATTAAGGGATCAAAATAAATAAAGACCTCATGATAAACTTCATCATGAGGTCTTTATTTATTTATTTTACATTCAGTAGCGGTGACTAAATTGCTGGGAAGTTCTGACGAGGGATCCAGCCAATAGCAGCCTTGGCGTGTATGTCACACGAATCGCTGGCAAATGAAGGAAGCCAACAGTCTTCTCACAGACTAGCCGTTAGCTCATCAATCTGGTGAAACTAGATCGAGTTGGTTGCAGTTTGCAGTTTGAGCCTCTAGGTGTCACCAGATACACACAACATAAACACGAAGAGATGATGGTTTTCAGGTTTTGGTCCAAATGGAACAACAAACAGGATGTTCTGGGGTCAGACTGGGGAAAAAAAGAGTTTTTATGGTAAAACCTCTCTTGCCTCTGCATAGCTGCTGTTTGCTTCCTGCTGAGAATATTTCCTTCAGCTGGGAATCAAATATTTGTTTTAAGGTTGCAGTTTTTGGGACGTGATGAAACTCAGAGCGCCTGCTCCAACTCCGACGCTGGACTGGTGAAAAGTTCTGGATCCACATCCATTCGACATGAAAACATCAAGTTAATTCTGCAGACCCTGCTGCATCGTGTCCACTCAGACATTCTAATTCGGACTGTAAGACAGTAAAACGTCGGTTTTATTTTCTCGTTTGTGCTGAATTTGACTCATTAAGGAGAAGTTTCTGCAGCTTCAACTCAGATTTCCATTGTCTCTGCTTTTCTCTGGAAGCTGCTTCACATTTTCTTTCAAAATGTCTTCAATTAATAAAATAAAGGTTTGAGTCAAAATAGAAGTCACCCACCGGCTCTCAGGCTCCTGCTTCTAAACAAACAAAGACTTTTGTTATGGTTCTGCTGCAGGAAACAGACCCAGAAGGTTCTGTTTACTCAGCTTCTGATCTAATATTTGAGAACATTTCTGGTTTCTACAAACTCGTATAAAGATTTAGAAAACTTGATGTTGCAACCGCCTCACCTCAGCAGTGCGCCCAGGGCAGCTGTTGCTGCATCGTAGCTCATCATCGCGTGTGTGTGAATGGGTGAATGACTAAAGCACCTTGGGGGGGTTGTAGAACCCTATGAAGGCGCCGTTCACCAGTTAGCTGCCATCTCTGCAGCAGCTTCTCTGAACAGTTTTCTAAAATGTCGGCCTACAGAACGTGTGATCAGCTACCTCAGTAGCTGGGGCTGCTTTGGCCTGGACTGCTGCAGCAAGGCGGCGTGGCATCTGCGGCGCTGCTCAGGTGTACGGGAGCTCATGTTGCTCTGATAGTGGCCTTCAGCTCTTCTGCATCTCCATAAAGTTGGCCAGCAGCAGGAAGTATGAAGTGCTGGTAGATGGCTGCGTTGACCTTGGACCAGCACATGTAGAAACTTCACACTGGAGCTCAAGCTACATGGATTCTGCACCCCTCCTCCCTTCCTCCAGACTCCGGGACCTTGATTGCCGAAGAAAATGCAAACTTTACTTTGATCGGAGAAGATAACTCAGGAGCACTCAGCAGCAGTCCACTCTTTGTGCCTCCTCCACATTTCTGAATGGGTTTTGTTTCACAAGCCACTCCAGGGGGCGGGTATCCCTGGTGCTTGAACACTTTTTCCCACATCGTGTCCTTCCCGTCCCCACTCTGTCCATGTGCTCGGACACAGCTCTGTGAACAGCAGTGAGCTGTTGTGTCTGGCCCTCCTTGTGTAAAGGGACAATGGCCGTCTTTAGTCAGCAGTCTTCCCCACGACTGTAGCCTACAGAACTAGACTGCAAGACCATTTAAAGGCTCTGCAGGTGTTTTGAGTAAATTAGCTGATTAGAGTGGCACCAGCAGTCTTCAATATTGAACCTTTTCACAATATTTTCTGAGTTACTGAATTTGGGATTTTCATCAGTTGAATCCTCAACACTAAAGAATAATCTGAAATGTTTGTGTGTAGAGAACGAATCTAATCCACAAGTTTCACCTTTTGGATGGAATTACTGAAATAAACCAACTTTTTTTACTATATTCTAGTTTTACGACCAGCAGAGGAAGTCACCCCCCCACCAGACTATTACTCCACTCCCACTTCCTGTTTGAAAAATGCAACAAATGCTGTTGCCTAGCAGACCGAGAGGGCGGAGCCGCTAACAAATACACACACAGACTCACAGCGGCATTGTGACATCATATGGTACCAGCTAACGTTCTAGGGTACCTCTTAGCCAATAGCGATGGCAGATTTAAATTCAAAAGCAGTGCAGAGTTTTAGCTGACAGTTTTAGGCAGAAAGTTTAAACTTTAACTAAAATGCACTAAAGTGCTAAACTATTGACGACACGTGTCTGCAGCACGATTAGACACACGTTTCTTTAGTTTATCAGGAAAACAAGTTGGTTTGGGGGTGACTTGCTCTTTAAGTATCCTGTCTGACCTGGTGGTCTGGGATGGAGACCACTCTCAGCTACCAACTGGTTTAGAGACACTTTGGTGTTTGCTGATGCTGACAGCCTTTGGCAGCCATCTTGAATTAGATTGTCTCGAGACGTGAATCAGCTGCAGATGTTACCATCAAAACGTTTCATCAGAATCCATCCAGAGGTTCAGAGATGTTCTGGTGAGGAACACCAGCATGTAAAGCATGATAATGGCAAGAGATGGTCTCCTCCACCAGGTCTTCACCCTGACAGAAGAGTCAAAGACCAGCAGGAGTGGAACAGATCTGAGGTCAGCGCCTTCATCAGCTTTACCGCAGCTTATGTGATGAAGATGAGGGAGCATTCAAATGAAAACATGAAGATTTGTTTCTGACTCGGTACGTGTCAGCCGGCTCTCTGTCCTGTTGTCTTTATGCTGGGACCAAAGTCCGGAAGTCCTCTGAAAACTGTCCTGTTGACAAGCCGTCCTCACATGTTTAGTGAGTAAACACAAAGCAGAGGCACAGAAATTATTACAGATGAACTCAAGAGCCCATTTTACTGGAAAACATCCGATCCTTACAGGAAAACCCATCAGGTCAGCCCGGAAAACCTGGGATACAAACAGGAGTCCAGCGCTAGAAGGTCCTCCTGTGTTTGGTGGTCTGCTGCTTCGATTCTGGCTGAGAGGTCCGTTTCACCCGGCAGACTTAGATTAAAGAGTTATAAAGACTTAAGTAGAACCCTGGTTTACATGGAGTTCCTCATGGCTCCGTCCCAGTTCCCTTCATGTTTCTGTTGGAACTGGTGACTCAGACTTCTGGACCACCAGACCAGATCAGCAGGTAGGAATAAAACCAGAGCCTAAATGAAACCAGACCCTAACAGAACTGAACCTTCTCCTCAGATGTAAGTTTGAAGACGTAAACACGCGTGTGAACCAGCGTTTAGTAAACGTTGGTGCTGCTTTGGGTCTTGCTGTTGTTACATAAGGCAAGTAACAGGATCGATCTGAACTCAAAACCTCAGACAGGACACTTCTCTGGATAAAAGTCAGTCCCAGGATGTTCTGTGACTCTGAATCGTGTTCCTGGAGCTCAGTAATACACAGAAACGGGTCAGAACAGAGTCTGAAGTTCTGCAGGAGCTGAATGGGCATGTGCATGACTCTGCAGAAGCTCCACGGAGCATCCTCTCAGTGTGTGTTCATGTGTCGAAACATCAATTGGCTCTTGAGCAACGTGTGTGTGTGTGTTTGCCTTAAACCAACAGACGGGTCTATCAATAGAACCAGGAGGCAGCCAGGGGTCACTGACCCGCTTCCCTTTCAACCTCCTGCCCCAAACAGTTTGAAAGTTAAACACAGGATCCACAACCTCCAGGAGTTAGACAGGTACATCCTCCAGGAGTTAGACAGGTACATCCTCCAGGAGTTAGACAGGTACAACCTTCAGGAGTTAGACAGGTACAACCTTCAGGAGTTAGACAGGTACAAACTTCAGGAGTTAGACAGGTATAAACTTCAGGAGTTAGACAGGTACAACCTTCAGGAGTTAGACAGGTACAACCTTCAGGAGTTAGACAGGTACAACCTTCAGGAGTTAGACAGGTATAAACTTCAGGAGTTAGACAGGTACAACCTTCAGGAGTTAGACAGGCAAAACCTTCAGGAGTTAGACAGGTACATCCTCCAGGAGTTAGACAGGTACATCCTCCATGAGTTAGACAGGTACAACCTTCAGGAGTTAGACAGGTACAACCTTCAGGAGTTAGACAGGCAAAACCTTCAGGAGTTAGACAGGTACATCCTCCAGGAGTTAGACAGGTACATCCTCCATGAGTTAGACAGGTACAAACTTCAGGAGTTAGACAGTACAAACTTCAGGAGTTAGACAGTACAAACTTCAGGAGTTAGACAGTACAAACTTCAGGAGTTAGACAGTACAAACTTCAGGAGTTAGACAGTACAAACTTCAGGAGTTAGACAGTACAAACTTCAGGAGTTAGACAGGTACAACCTTCAGGAGTTAGACAGGTACAACCTTCAGGAGTTAGACAGGTACATCCTCCATGAGTTAGACAGGTACAACCTCCAGGAGTTAGACAGGTACAACCTTCAGGAGTTAGACAGGTACAAACTTCAGGAGTTAGACAGTACAAACTTCAGGAGTTAGGTATAAACTTCAGGAGTTAGACAGTACAAACTTCAGGAGTTAGGTATAAACTTCAGGAGTTAGACAGGTACAACCTTCAGGAGTTAGACAGGTACAAACTTCAGGAGTTAGACAGTACAAACACACATATCAAAGGTCAAAGGTCACAAATGTTTAGCTACAAAAATGAGCAAAAAATCAATTCAAATGTGAGACTTAAACAAGCTGACGCCCAGCAGAGAGGAAGGGGGAGGAGCCTGTGGAGCAGCTATCACATTCTGCTGCATCTGATTCTGATCGATCAGCCTTCATGTGAAACTAAACTTGTGCTAATCTGAGTTAATCTACAGGATTATCAAACACACAACTCTTTTCTTACATTATCAGATTTATTATAGTTGATCATAAACATATTTACAAGTTTTCCTCAGATAAACACAGAAACACAACAAACCTGCAGAGTCTGGTTTTACTTTTGGTTGCAAAATTAGAATAATTCATCAGATTATTGAAGAACCAGATCCCAATCTTAGTTTAACTATAGTGAAAACAAATGGAAAACTCACACTCCATAGAGACAAATGTCCCGCTGCATTGTGGGTAATGTAGGCAGCTGACATCAGTGCTCGTATAGTTTCATGGCTGTGTTGAGTTAAATCAGACCGACCTCCACCTGAGACAACAGGAAGTTTACGTTTGTCTGCGTCACCTTCAGCAGACGTGTCCGTCCGCCTCTACCTCCCGCCGTCTTCTCCTGGTGGATTTTGGTTTTTCTAACTCAGGTTTTATTTCTGCTGATGAAAACACTCAAACTCAGCTCCACACAGCCGTTGTCCTACAATTCCCACAACGCCTTTCACAGCTCCCATCTGGTCAGGCTGATCGGGGTCAAACAGGAAGAAGGCGGAGTCACAGTGACAGGCGCCTGCACGGGTTCTGAGTAGCCATTACTCCACCACGGTCTTCTGTGCCACGTACATCCTCCCAATGGACACCTGAACACACGCACGCACACACACGCGCACGCACGCACGCACGCACGCACGCACGCACGCACGCACACACACACACACACACACATCTCATCA
>NC_091747.1:63862436-63874936 GCF_043380555.1 Nothobranchius furzeri
CATCATCATCATCACCATCATCACCACCATCATCACAACCATCATTATCATCACGATCATCATCATCACCATCATCATCATCACCATCATCACCACCATCATCACAACCATCATCATCATCACCATCATCACCACCATCATCACCACCATCACCACCACCATCATCATCATCACCATCATCACAACCATCATCATCATCACGATCATCACCACCATCATCACAACCATCATCATCATCACGATCATCATCATCACCATCATCATCACAACCATCATCACCACCATCATCACCACCATCACCACCACCATCATCACCATCACGATCATCATCATCACCATCATCATCATCACCATCATCACCATCATCATCACCAACACCATCATCATCATCATCATCATCATCATCATCATCACCATCATCATCATCATCACAACCATCATTATCATCACCACCATCATCACAACCATCACCATCATCACGATCATCACCACCATCATCACAACCATCATCATCATCACGATCATCATCATCACCATCACCATCATCACCACCATCATCACAACCATCATCATCATCACCATCATCACCATCACCATCATCACGATCATCACCACCATCATCACAACCATCATCATCATCACGATCATCATCATCACCATCATCACCATCATCATCACCAACACCATCATCATCATCATCATCATCATCATCACCATCATCATCATCATCATCACAACCATCATTATCATCACCACCATCATCACAACCATCACCATCATCATCATCATCATCACAACCATCACCATCATCATCATCACACCATCATCATCATCATCACCATCACCATCATCATCACCATCATCATCATCACCACCCTGAACATGGCTGAGCTGGGACTGACTGGACTGTATCTTCCTACCACCAGGCTGCAGGTGTGAGATTACCACCACACCGCCGTCCTGGGCCCAGCTCAACGATGAACAGGTTGTGTGCAGAACCCGACCATCTGACAGCAAATCTGCAGCCCAAACATGTTCTGTGGACCAAACCACAGATTCTCACTGGGTCCATCAGGAACCAGAATCAGGCTCATCAGCACCAGTAACATGTTCATATGCAGCGCAGGGCAGCAGAATGTCCCAGCAGGAACGGGTCTGTGGGAGCAGTTAGCAGAACCGAGATGGGTTGCTCAGAAACAGCCGTCGTCAGTCTGCTGGAGTTCTGCTCTAATGTTGGCCTGACCAACAGTCCTGGTTAGAGCTCTCTGGTGCTAGTGTAGGTAACTAGATTACTAACTACTGCATCAACTGTGTCACTAACCACTGTTATTAACTAGCTTATGGTGGCTAAAGCTACGTGATAAATGGTCTGCATGTGTAGAGCTTTTCTGGGTCAAAGGACTCCAAAGCACTTTACACTGCTGTCAGTCACCCTTCCCACACTGGTGGTGATGAGCTACATCGTAGCCACAGCTGCTCCAGGTCACAGAGGCCACCGGTCCTCCTGACCACAACTAGCAGGTTAAATAATAAATAAAAGGGCTTGACCTAATTTAAAGGTGCATAATGTAAGAATGAAATAAGAAGGACACCCTGTGCTCACATTTGTGTACTGCAGTCCCGCTTTTCTAAACAAAAAGGTGCTCTCATCGCCGTTCCAGGAGGTTCATGTAGGGTTCGGGCGCCAGGTCCAGCTACTGGGGACCGCTGGGTTAGGACATCCTCCATATTGGATGTTTTTGCATCTGCACAAACTAAACTCAAAGCTTCTAAGAAAAGTTTAGAATGATGACATCTTGAAACTGAAATATTCCAGAGCACCTCTGTCCTGACTGCGTCTCTGCTAGAGGACCTCTGTTCTAATCCGTTCTAGCAGCGGTCCTCACAGACCCCTCTAATGAGACGCTGATGCCTCCAACAACACGGACAGACTTACAGTTGTTTAGCTGCAGGTGGAACAGAGGAAGGACCGCTACCTGCAGTACGAACCCCCCAAGGTGCTGCTCTGGTGGTGGGAGGAGAGAGGGGACCTGGCACACACAACGAGGGCTTCTACTGGTACCAGATCAAATAACGAGGACGGGCAGAAAGATGAAAAAGCCTCCGAGACATCACAACGTCTAACAGGTGGACGACAGCTAAGGTAGATAACAAAGTGAAGAAGAGGAGTTTTGTCTGTTTAACAGGAGACCAGACGCAGGAAGTCATCGTCTGACTACATGTTTCACCCTGAAAACCTAACGCACAAACAGGAAGTGACTCAGTAGGAGCCCACTGAGCTCAACACGTCACGTCAGCTCAGACAAACCCGGTTCCTCACCCAGGTTTCAATAAACCTTTCATTTCTCTCGCTGGGAGTTGATCAGGTTGTAGGAACGCCACCGCCTGGAGCTCCGCACAAACAAAAACACATGAAACAGAGTTTTCCTCATTCGGAACCACTTTATTTCTCCAGGGAGCCGGGCCGAGCAGAACTCCAAACCCTCGATGTTCTCCGTTACCCGGGTAACCTCTGCCGAACAGATGGATGGAAGAATAATGACCTGGGGCCTCATTTATCAAGCTCGCTTACACACAAAACGGGGTCGGAAAACTGCGTAAGCAACTTTCCACGCAAACGTTGGGATTAATGAAAGAAAACGTAGCGGAAAATGTGTGCAGCTTTAAGTTGACTAAGGACCTGGCTTACACACCTGCTGGACATGGAGAGCACCTGCACTGCTGCTGCTGAGAAGATACAATTATGAAATCCTGCAGCATTATCACTTGTACCGCTTCGTTTTCACACAGAACAAGACCCCCCCCCCCCACACACACACACACACATACACGCGTGTGCACAAACAGACACACACACAAACACACACACACACACACAGAATGCAGAACATCATCAGGGGGACAGATTGAGACAGAACATCATGCGTCTGTGACAGTGTGTGTCCTGTCACTGTGACCCGATTGATCATGTGACCTGGCTACTTGTACAGGGGAGATCTCTGTTTGGGTGACTGGTTAGCGCGTGTGACTTTCACCCGGGAGTCTGGGGATCGAATCCCGATCGGATCATTTTTTTACATCCGCCACAGATCTCTCTGAAGAAGTCAGCATTGACGGCTTCAGCAACGCTGTGCCACTCCGTGGATTTTCTCTTATTTGTTTTGCAAAAGCACTTCCTGTCATTTCTCCTCCTCACCCACAGGTACCTCAACTTCTGCTTCTGTGAAATAGCGCCTCCTTGATCTGCCTTGATCTACGGTCGCCATGTCATTGGTGGAGCGCTGCAACAGCCGGCTTATGTACATGCATGAGGTCCACAAGGCACTTTGCATTGACCATTTATGGCAGTAAGTGGGCGTGGTGAGGGCGGGGGGTGACTAAAATGCAGCGGAGAACCTCTCTAGATAGTCTCTGATTTATGAAGCGGAGATTGCGTGCAGCTGTGCGTCCTCCATGTTTGATAGATCACACACCTGCTTGGCGTAAGAACATTTTTTTCTGAGCTTAAGTACGGTTTTAGTAAGGATTCTACGCCATGTTTGATAAATGCGACCCCAGATGAATACTGAATGAATGAATGATGAATAGATGGATGAATGATGGGTGGACAAAAACATACGAAAGATCAGACCATACCTAACACAACATGCCACCCAGCTCCTGGTGCAATCTACTGTCATCTCCCGCCTCGATTACTGCAACGCCCTTCTAACTGGTCTTCCAGGCTGTACTGTGAGACCTCTTCAAATGGTCCAGAACGCAGCGGCGCGTCTGGTCTTCAATCAGCCAAAAAGAGCACATGTCACCCCTCTGTTCATTGAGCTCCACTGGCTACCGCTAGCAGCACGCATCGAATTCAAACTGCTAACACTAGCATACAAAGTACGAGATGGTACGGCTCCCATCTACCTGAACCCTCTTGCAAAGGCTTACGTCTCGGCCCGGCCGCTCCGGTCATCACAGGACTGTAGCGTGATGAATTGTCCATTTCTGACCTAAAGGCCCTGCTCTATTAGCTCTGCCCAAGCAAAACCATACGTTTATGACACAAGCCTAATCTACAGGATATGAGCCAAGGCCACTCATGCCCTGCGCTCTTATCTAAACTGTTGCTTCCTCGGACAGCACAAGAAAGATTAAAGAAGATGATCTATTTAAATAATAATCAAATAACTTTGTTGGTCCAAATAATCATGTGAAGCTCAATGTTCAGTCTGTGAAATGAGAATATTAATTACTTGCTGTTATAATCCTATGATAGTATTTTTATAATGTAACTTTTAATATTTACACTAGACTGATCACACGTAATGCTAAAGTCACATGACACGTCCTTTTTCTGATCCAATCAGAACCTTCCAGATCTGACGCGAGGCGTGGTTTTGTTGTTTGTATAATCCCTTTTTTTCCTGTCAAATTCTGATTAGACAGTAAATCAAAACATCCAAATGATAAAACTATGCCCCACATCATCTAAACTTCAGTTCAAGCGTTCTAGAGAAGTTATCGGAGTGGCCAATCCGTAACTTTCCTCCTAAAGCCGAAAGAACCGAACGACAAGCTGGATTAAATCTGTTGCATGTTCCACCTGCTGCAACGGTTCCTTCAGAATAAAAGCTGAACCATCACGACCCCTTCAGGGTCTCGCTGATGCCAATAAACTGTCGTGACCTGGGAGTAACTCAAGACTGGAAGGGTCGGCAACTGCTGCATATCTACAGGCGTCGGTTCCAAGAGGGTCTAAAGCTGGACCCCCGACATTCCGGATCTAACGGGGACTTCCGTTGGGGTACGTGGACCGACAGATGGCGTCTCAATGTGTTATAATCTCCAAACCAAAGCTTAGAGCGAAACATAATCTTCACTCCCATCAGAACTAATAGTCTCTGTGGATTTGCTGGTTCTGAACATATTTCACACACACCATCCTCAGTCTGACTCCACCTTAGTTACACCATCACATAGTGTTTGAAGTTAGTCTTGTTTAATTGTTTAGAAATAAATCTTTTAACTTTTTAAACCTGACTCTCTCTCTTTCTTGGAGTTGATACGAAGTGTTGCTCAATCCCTGCAATAAAAAGATCTTCTGGTTTAATTTACTCAAAGATCCATTAAGGTGATATTTCACATTCTATGGTTTCTAATTAAATGCAAGAACATCTTCTCTACAGGATGGTCGGCTAGCAGTGCCTACACCACGCTCAGGACAATCCAGACTCTTCTCATGCATCGTTCCACAAATGTGGAATGACCTTCCAAGCTCTACCAGAACAGGGGCTTCCTTTTCAATTTCTAAGACACTCCTGAAGACCCTGCTCTTCAGAGAGCATCTTCTAAACTAGCACCCTCCCTGCACCCGCCCCCCCTCTCTACTGTCCACTCCTTGTTCCCTCCTCTCCATGATTCATCATACTGTCTCACTGCCACCTACGACTGACTGGAAATTGTTTGTTGTTGTTGTTGTTGTTAGCCTCAAGGGCAACACGCCGATAATCACTTGTAAGTCGCTTTGGACAAAAGCGTCTGCTAAATACATAAACATAAACATAAACAACAACAGTTTTTCTCATTTAGGGCAGACGACCCGATTCGTTTTACTTCCACCAAAAATAAGAAACTAGTTCTACATTCTAGTACATGTCTATCCCAGAGGTGGACAGCGCCCTTCCCCGCGGGCTTGTTTTAGTCGTTTCCCTGCTTCAGCAGGTGATTAAAGCTGCTGTAGCGAATCTACTGAACAAACAAGGTTTGGAACACAAACACAGTAATGCTCCCCCGGGCGTCTGCTGGAACTGCAAACCGGGCGACACCAGATCTGCTGAGCTTCCGAACGTCTTGTCTACGTTTTCTCTTTGGGTCTCTAGTAGTTTGTCCTAAATCGGAAGCGGTAGCAGCGGCTGTTTCTCCTAGCGGAGAACCTCTCACACCAGCGGTGTGCTGCTGCTGAACACGTGTGTGTGTGATGAGTGGAGGACCCAGGCAGGAAGTTCGGCGACACCTGGATGGTCCGATGGTCGGTGTTGGTCTGAGTCGTGTTGTTGGGGGAGGTTATTTATGGGCCATTCCCATCTGTACCGGGCCGACCCGGTACAGATGGGAATGGCCCATTAGACAAATGCAAGAGAAGCACTTCATTCATATTTGTATTGTTCATCTCCACGTTATATTTATGATGTTAGAACTTTGTTAAGAGACCTTCTGTTCTCCAGCCAATCACAGGCCTGTATTTAGACGACCCCCCCCCCCCCCCACTTAGTGTCAGTGCCTCAGACCTGATCAATAAACCCGCCACGTTTACTTCTGCTCTTCCTCCGTTTCATCCTCGTCCTCCAGCCATCCGTAGTTCCTGCGAGTGTGTGTGTGTGTGTGTGTGTGTGTGTGTGTGTGTGGGTGGGCGTTTGAATGTCCCATTGACGCGTCCGGTGTGTGTTTTCCGGCGTGCCAGCATCTCCTTATACATAATTCATGCACATTAAAAGCACTCCCGGCTTTTTGGAATCTCTCTCTCTCCGTTTGACATTTACAGTCTCCTTTTCTTTTTTCTCCAGTCCTGCTTTTATTGCTTTTCATGAAGTTCGGAATAAAAACAGCCCACAGCGGCGGTGAATTCATTCCTGCCTCCTGAACTGCTCTGGAGACGCCGCATCACCATCTGATCAGCTCGTTGCGCGGCGGCCATCGCCGTTAGAGCGGATTCTTAGTTTTCTACAAACAAACGCGGCGTCGTTGGTCTGCCCGCCTCAGATTTAGTTCATTAAAGCCTCCAGCAGCTGCTGGGGAAATCATTCAATAACGATCCACTCGGATCTGATGGTGTTCACCAGCTTGTAAACGTTACAGCGGCTCCGTTCACCTCTCACCTCCAGGACCCCACCCACTGGGCCTGGGAGCTTATTTCAACTGTGAGAGGTGACGACCAATCACAGCGCAGACGTGGGTCTAATTAAACTCCAGAGGAGCTAAAAGCCGCGGCGCTTCACACCCAAACCGCCGTAACGAGCAGCTCCTGGTTTCCGTTTTCAGGCGTGCTGATTAGAGACTCGGCTCACATTCCGGGAGAATCCGACTGTGTTTGTGTGGAGTTCCCTCAGCAGCGGCCGGACTCTGCTGTGATCTCCCGTTTCAGTCCGGCGCTTCCATACAGAGAGAGGAGGAGGAGGAGGAGGAAGGCTGGTTATAAATTGCCAGCATCGTTACGCCTCCGTTGTTCCATCCTTTTTCTCCAATTCCCTTTTTTATCTTGTGATTTTATTCTCTTGTGTGTGTGTGTGTGTGTGTGTGTGTGTGTGTGTGTGTGTGTGTGTGTGTGTGTGTGTGTGTGTGTAATGCTTCAGACAGAAACAAGCTTCAGAACCAGAAACTGGGTTCATTTAGTTAAACTGCAGAAGTCCGCTCTACATCTGGAAAATCTTGTTCTTCCAGTTCTGATCCAGATATCCTGACCAAGGATGGAAGTTTGGACAGACCAGGTCAGATGAAGTCCTGATCCGTTGGTCCACCTCTCCTCCACCCTACCATCACTCAGGAACAAGATCCTAGAACACCTCTGAAGTCTTCAGCCTTGGTCCAGAACCACAGGGATCTGACTCCAGGTGTGAACTCCTCCAGAACACAGTTCTGGTCCCAGAATAAAGAGACCAGCAGAACCATCTGCAAAAAGCAGAGATGAGATGCTCAGATTCCCAAACAAGAGCTCCTTCTCCAAGACTGTGTCTGGAGATCAGGTCCAGACCAGGATCTGGAGTCCAGCCTGCACTGGACGAGCTGGACTTTTCCAGATGGTTGGAAGGAGACAGGTCCTCCAAAGTCACGAGTAGCTCTGAGCTGATAGTCTGGTCCACTAAAAGGCCTGGACTAGAACCACACCGGATACCGGAGCCAGAGGTGAATCTTTTACCACTCTGATACGGACCAGGAAGTGGATCAGAGCCGATCCTAGGAAGTGGATCGGAGCAGATCCTGGGAAGTGGATCGGAGCAGATCCTGGGAAGTGGATCGGAGCAGATCCTAGGAAGTGGATCGGAGCAGATCCTGGGAAGTGTGAGTGACACCAGCTCACTGATGACTGCAAACAGAAACTATTTATTCAGCAGCGGTTTTTGTCCAGAACGACGGATAAAGTGATTCCAGCCTCACACGCACGGTTCTGCTCTGCGGGAGCAGAAAGGCCACTGCAGGGATTTGAACCTGCAGCCTTGTGACTGCTAGAGGCAGCAGAGCGAACGTCTGCACCACCGTGCAGAAGTTTAAGGGAAGACTCAAACACGTCGATAACTGCAGGAAAACCATCGGCTCAAAGATGTCCGAGCTGTTGTCGGCTTTCCGTCACTGGAGTGGGTTTCTGTCATAATGACTGGATTATTGCAGCGCTGCAGAGACTCGACAGAGACAAACACTCGCAGCCATCGATACGGACCAGCGGAGGAGAATCACACGCAGTGGTTAGAGGAGTAAGGAATCGATGGAGTCAGGAAACGTGAGGAGGAGAGATGGAGTGTAACAGAGCGAAGGGAGAACAGGAATGAGTCATAACCAGGAGAGTCCTTCGGGCTGAGGCGTGAGAGGACGGCCCACTAGAGAGATGAGCTGCAGCACACATCCATCCACTCAAGTTAGTCACCTCCACACGCTTCAGGTGGAGACCAGAGGTGACCACACCCACCATCAGCTCAGGAGAAGAGCAGCTCAGGTCAGAGGCAACAGCAGGACAAACCTCTGCAGAAGCAGGAAAACCAAACACTCCATATGTAATCATGCTAGGCTCCGCCCCCTAACTACAAACCGTTACAGGGACCCAATCACATCTCTGTGAGGAAGCACTCAAATGGGATCTGGTCCCACCTCCATCCAGATGAGCCGGTCTCAGCCAATCAGAGAGCTGAATTATCCAGACCCACAGCCGAGTCACGTGACCCGTACGGAGCTGAAGTCGAACGTGTGACTTGTGGGTGTTAGCTGGGGGTGTTTCAGGATAACTCGGGTTACCGTGGTCCCCCGATGGAGACGTCGCTCCCATGAGAAGAACCAACTCCTCCATCTGATGATGCTCACCCTTTCCCTCCACCTCCTCCTCCCTCATTCCTCCCCACCAGCTCCCTGCCTACTTCCTGCTCCGAGGAGCTGCCCTCCAATCCCGTTGCATTCTGCAGTCAATGAATTTCATCATTCATGTGGAGGAGGAAGCAGAAGCATTGCTGGATCCGTCAGATTTCTAAGAATAGAAAGAAAACAAGCTAAAGGAGGAAGAGGAGGTGCTAGACAGACGCTGCAGTATGAAGTCAGACTCCTCCTGAAGCCCGTGTTTCATCCGCTCCCATCTGCACACGGCCTTGGTGCCGTGCTTTTATAAAGCGTCTCTGGGCAGAGCTGCGTGCTGGCAGCTCCACACAACTGGAGGTTACATGTTAGAAGTTCTCTGTAGCCAGAAATTCAAACTTCAATCCAGCGGGGGGAGTTGCCGATGACGGGAGAGGGGTTGGGTCTGATTCCCAGCCCTTTCCTCACCTGCTGCTGGAGCGCACGGATCGAGTCAGAGCCTCTGCTCTGCAGTTTCACTGATGAGAACAAACATTCACAGCTTTTTCATCCACATCTAAACTAAAGCGGAGAGGGAGCGTTTGTGAGGGAAAAGGGACGAGTTTAGGGACAGACACTGAACTTTCTCTCTGTAGCAGAGAAACGTTAAAGCTGCTGCCAGTGGCTCATATGATCACCACGGTAACCGCCCACCTAAACCATCAAACCAGTTCAGTAATGGGAAGTCCAGCTTCCTGGATGATGTTTCTACTGTGGAATCTACCTGAGCCTAAGAGGGGCGGGGCTTCCTTACCTGTCACCTACACCCTACTGATGTTTATGGTTACATGTCCCCCGTAGCACCCACCACGGCCAAACATCATAACACACCTGTCCTGACCACGTCACATGACTTCGTGATTTCATCCGATTCCGTTAAAGAGCAAGTCACCCCCAACCAGACTATTACTCCGCTCCCACTTCCTGTTTGAAAAATGCAACAAAAGCTGTTGCCTAGCAGACCGAGAGGGCGGAGCCGCTAACAAACACACACACACACACGCACACGCGCGCACACACGCGCACGCACACACACACACACACACGCACACACACACACACACACACACACACACACACGCACGCACGCACGCACGCACGCACACACACACACACACACACACACACACGCACGCACACACACACGCACACACACACACACGCGCGCGACATTCTGACATCATATGGTACCAGCTAACGTTCTAGGGTACCTCTTAGCCAATAGCGATGGCAGATTTAAATTCAAACGCAGAGCAGAGTTTTTACCTGACAACGGCACAACACTGACAGTTTTAGGAAGAAAATTTAATTTGAACTAAAATGCACTAAAGTGCAAAACTACTGACGACACGTGTCTGCAGCACGATTAGACACGCATTTATTTATAGTTTATCAGAAAAAATAAAGTTGATTTGGGGGTGACTTGCTCTTTAAATAAAACCTTCAGCAGCAGTTTGAATGTTAACATCAATAATGACCTGCTGATACAACCGTCCTCCAAAAGCCCCAGTCACCATTAATAATAAAAACTATAATATCAAAACTACAACAAATAATTACATTAATAACAATAATATTTAAATCATAATAAAAACTATAATATTATTACCTATAATAATAATATTAATAACTGCAAAAATACAATAATATTAATAATAATTATATGTAAATTACAATAGAAACTATAATATTTAAAACTCCAAAAATAATAACATTAATAACAATAATAACAGCATTAATAACAACAACAATACTATTTACATAATTATTAAAACTATAATACTGAATGAAAAATGTAATGATCATATTCTGTTTGAAAAGGAGTGTGAGGAAGCGGGTGCTTATTATTAACAATAACCCTACCCCCCGGTCTCTAGCAGTAAGGAGGCGAGCGGAGCGCTATAGTGATCCGTAAAGCCCGCTAAGCTAGCAACACCTCCAGGGCATTTAGGTGTAAAAGCCGTAATAAAGGTGTTGGATTTCTGAGGGAAGCGGGAGGAAAACTGGAGATGTTTCACCGATCGAAGGATGAAGGGAAAGCGAGAGAGGAGAGTGAGTGTGGAGGGAGCAGAGGGAGGAGGTGATGCATGCCTTCATGCCAGGCGATGCCCTACTTTCCAGTTCAGCTCCTGCCTGGTTCTGTTTCAGGCTTTCCCAAATTCTGTTCTCCCCGACCGCAGCAGCGGGAACAGCTCGGAGATCAGACCCAGGAGGTTTTCAATCACCAGCAGCTGTTAATCCTTCAGTCAGAGCCAGAGCCTCCAGGTTACAGGACAACATCACACTCATCAACACCTGCTTTTAGAAGCCTTCTGACATTCCCAGATCAGTGAATGCCACACCTAGAACCCGTAGAACCAGGTAGAAACCAGAACCCGTCAGGACCGACATTCCCCTTGGAAAACAAACCAACACCTGGGCTGACTCAGGTGAGGAGTTTGACCTTCACAGTTTAACACCCTCTGGCCTCTGTGAGCTTTAAACCACAGCAGCACCAGAACCTCAAGGATCCAAACAGCTCCACCTAAACCTGGATCCTCCAGATCCGCTCTGAACATCTGAGGATTCTCCAGGTGCCTCGGAGGAGCAAAACCCAGCAGTTGGATGATTTCCTTTGTCCATCTCAGATCCTGTGTGAGTCATCAGGCCCTGCTCCTCCCCCTGAAGCGAGTCTCTGATCTGGAACCCGCCTCCCCTGGAAGGTGGTCACTAACGCCCACTTCCTCCTCTATCATCTGCTGCTGTGGCCCCAGACTCTGGACCTCTCTCCCCCCCGAGCCTGAGATCAGTGGACTCAGCGGTCTCCTTTAAAAAGCAGCTGAAGACTCACCTGTTCAGGTGTCACACTCTCCTTATTCAACATTTCTCCCAACTCCACGTTTCCCGGGACCCACAGATTCCCCTCTTTCCTCACATTTTTTATTTAACTTTGATTTTCATTGTTCTTGTGAAGCGCCTCATGGTTTATCTTGAGAGGCGCTTCCTCTCTTTCCTGCTCTCTCCTAGCTGCGGCACAGAGCGGTTGGTTTCCTGCTGCAGTGAGATTGTGACCTGCCTTGAACCTCCACCGGAACCAGAGTGGATTTTCTGATTCTGCACTGGGGACAAAAAACGTCCGTGAGAACCCGAGTCCTGACCTGTAATGGCCAGCTGTGTTGGGGACAGACCAGTGGTGCGAGTTACTAGCTTTAGCTATACTTGTCCGAATGTTTCAGCCCTTTATCGGTAAACTGTTTCAAATCTAAAGACCAACATGGTTGTCGTTTACTCTCATTGTTGATTCGGCCCGTGTGAGTCCATGTGAGGTGAGCAGACCCTGGCAGTGGCACCGGCGTCAGCTCAAGATGAAAGGGTGATGCTTTAACCCATGGACGTAATTTTGGGGGAGGGACAGGGGGGACATGTCCCCCCCACTTTTTCCAAAG
>NC_091747.1:63879936-63887436 GCF_043380555.1 Nothobranchius furzeri
CGCTGCACACACTCCTACAGCCCCGCCGCACACACTCCTACAACCCCGCCGCACACACTCCTACAACCCCGCCGCACAACACTCCTACAACCCCGCCGCACACACTCCTACAGCCCCGCCGCACACACTCCTACAGCCCCGCCGCACACACTCCTACAACCCCGCCGCACACACTCCTACAACCCCGCCGCACACACTCCTACAGCCCCGCCGCACACACTCCTACAGCCCCGCCGCACACACTCCTACAGCCCCGCCGCACACACTCCTACAGCCCCGCCGCACACACTCCTACAACCCCGCCGCACACACTCCTACAGCCCCGCCGCACACACTCCTACAGCCCCGCCGCACACACTCCTACAGCCCCGCCGGACGGGACTGCTATCATGCAGCAGCAGGCTGTGAAGCTCACTACAACACACACTTATTTATTTTACATATAATTGCACTACTGGTGAACATCTCCTCTTCTGTAGCAGGGCGGGACTGTAGGTGGGTCCTGGTTCTGCAGAAAATGACCCAGAACAGCTGCGCGTCACTTCTAATAAATAAGCTGCGTCTGCATCATTTGGGCCTGTGAAACAGATTTAAGTCGCCAGGAGAAGATAACAAGCCTCGTCACAACAAGGACAACATGAGTAATCACACGTTCACCTGTTATTACATCCAGGTATGACCTCACTCATCTCCAGGTCTCTGATGCTTCAGGTAGGATGTTGCAAAAATGACTAAAATCACATTAATAACCCAACAAAGAGATCTGATTATCACAAATCAAGTCATTAACTAACAAAGTCTTAGAAAAAATGGATCTAATGTTCAACAACCCACATTTAATTTTTCTAGTTTTCTGCTCAGTTGAATTTGTTCTAATATTTATGAGATTTCCATGATTTGCTTTATTAAGCCTGATATTTAATCTGTGTGGTTTTGGCCGTGGGCAGGACACTGTCTCTATGGGGTAGTGGGTGGGTTACAGTACAGAAGCTGCAGAGGGGTGGGTTAAACTACGACTCTGCTTCCTGGTCTGGACCCTGGGTTGTCATGGAGGACTAATAAAACTGGCCATGCTCCTAGAAAGAAGAGCTGCTCTATCCAAAGAGGGATGGATGCCGTCTCTCCGCATCAGACCAGGTTTTCCCCAAAAAGTTTTCCAATTATCAATGTAGCCCACGTTGTTTTCAGGACACCACCTAGACAACCAGCGGTTGAAGGACAGCATGCGGCTAAACATGTCGTCACTGGTCCGATCAGGCAGGGGGCCAGAGAAAATTACGGAGTCCGACATTGTTTTGGCAAACTTACACACCGAAGCAACATTAATTTTAGTGACCTCCGACTGGCGTAACCGGGTGTCGTTACCGCCAGCGTGAATAACAATCTTACTGTATTTACGCTTATCCTTAGCCAGCAGTTTCAGATCAGATTTGATGTCGCCCGCTCTGGCCCCAGGTAAACATTTAACTATGGTTGCTGGAGCCTCTAATGCACATATGTCAGAGTCAAGGCCCGCGGGCCAGATGCGGCCCGCGGAGCATTTTTATGTGGCCCGCGAGATAAATGTCAAAAATATATTAAAACTGACCCCCTGGCCAATTTTACCGCAAAGACTTCAACTCCCATGATGCTTTGCTGCGTCAGCGCAGAGCCGACGCGCCCCCTCCTTTGTGTTTTTTCAGCGCCTGCTGCCGGTGTGCAGCTCCGCTGTCTCGGACAAACTACACACTCCTCTCACTCAGCGCCGAGTTCACTCAGCTGTTTTCTGATGTTGAAGCCCAGAAACGGAGATTCTAGCCGCTCAGTAACGTGTTCACGACTTAAAGAGAAAGTTTTCCAACTAACGTCCAGACAGAGCCGATATAACTCCAGCGAGCAGCGACACGCTCAAACCAGCACGGCTCTGTGGTTGTGTTTCCTCCCCGACACACAACAACGTGGTCAAGCTGCTCAGACATGTTCATCAGCACAAACCTATGTGAGCACCTGTTGTCCTCTAATGTTGTCATTATTATGATGAAGATGAACAAAACAACAGGAGTCTCCTCCTCAGCTCAGATCAACCCCATGATGCAGGTATCTGCTGGAACAGGTGAGCATCACAGTAAACCAGTGGAGCAAACTGAGCTTTAAATATGTTGGTTTGATGCTCGTTTTCTGCTCCAAAACAGGAAAGTTAACAGGTGAGATGTTGCGTTTTCATTTAAGATAAAATGATATTTTATTTTGTTGTTGGCCCGTGAGCAAAGATTTAACCTACAGTAAACAGGAAGTGGAAAGGCTGCAGATAGATGAATAGAATAGAAAATCCCTTTATTGTTCCTCAGTGGGGAAAGCTAGACGTCACAGCAGCGATGACACGTATTACAGGAGAAAAAAGGAGAATAAAACATAAGAAAAATGAATAAACAAGAAAACATAAATCCTGAATAGATTTAAAAATGCTGATTATACCACAAGTAATGAATACCACTGATGCCTTTTATTTAAAACTGACTTGCTCGTGTGTAATTTGGTTATTCCACATTCAGTTAATGCAGAAATATGTTTGTTTCCAAATTTAAAGGTTCTAAATTGCATTTATGTTGATAAAGAAAATGTGCAAATTTGCGTCACTTTTTCAAAAAATATTAAGTTTGGCCCTCGACTCCGTCCCAGAGTTTCATTTCGGCCCCGTGTGAGTTTGAGTTGGACACCCCTGATCTAATGCCACGTTTCTGACTATGGAGCTGCCAATGGTCAGAGTCGGCTTGTCAGTGGGTGCGTCACTGAGCGGGGAAAATCTATTAGAAACGTGGACGGGTTGGTGGTGGCCCACGGGCTGGGTTCTATGCTTCCTGCGTACCGTCACCCAGCCGGCCTGAGGTCCCGGCTGCTCGGGTTCTGCTGGAGGACCGCTACGGGGTGGTTCTGAGCTAGTTAGCCCCACGCTAGCTAAGTAGCTATGGCTGTTTATGGGTTTTTCAACAGCGCGGAGCCGGGACTCCAATTCCGACACCCTCGCCTCCAAAGCTACAAAAATGCTACATTTATTACACGTACCATTATCGCTAAAGGAGGCAGAGGAGTAACTAAACATCTGACACAGAGAGCAAGAGATAGGAGACGGAGAAGCAGAGACAGAAGTAGCCATAGCCGTGCTGAGGCTAAGCTAACTGGACGAGAAAACTGTTCAACTGTTATGTGCCGTGCCCCTTTTCGGCCACAAGATGGCCCCAGAGGCCTTGGCCTCGCCTGTCTCCTGGTAACCAGCTGTTACCAATTACTGAAATCACTTGGCAGCTGTTAAAAGCTGCCTTCCTGCTCTAAGTCGAGGAGAAGGTCCAAGGGTAGAGTAGACTGGAAACAGTTTATTCTATTCTCTTCTCCTCGTTCGCTCTTTGGTAAAACTCGACATAATTAGTCTTCGGTGATCTCGGTTTTGGATTTAGGATTCGACAATTCGGCAATTTGACTTCGGACCACATTTAACTTAGGCTTTGGATCTCCCCTTTTGGAATATATATATTCTTGGTTGTTTTCTCCCCATCCCCGTCTGGGTTGGCGCTTTTCGTTTCTCCTTTTTAATATTGATCCTTTTGTTTTGTATATAATATTGCATTTTAGGTCCTTTGTGAATATTCCCTCTTTTTTTGTAATAAATCCTTGTTTTTTAAGCGACACCGCACTCTGTTATTGTTTAACCCACACACTCATTCTATTACTCCCCTCCTCATCTCTCCTAGAGAGCCGGGGACGTAATATCAACACCAAATAAACTGCGTGCGAACTCAAATGGTTCCCTAAAAGCTAGGTGGAACAACAGAAAATGTGTGTTGTAGCGTGCTTTAGCGCTACGATAACTCAGAGATATCCTAGTACAGAGAAATTAAATCAGCTTTAGCGAGCCCCAAACACCAAACAGCTACACGGAGTGCAACACTGAAAACAGGAAATGCCTTACTGCCAGGTGCAGCCAATCAGCAATCAACCATTGATGATGATGAACATTCAGTCAGGCTCTGTTAATCTGCCAGAACCCAGACCCGGCCCGGGCAGCACCAGCTGCTGGCTCTGGGGTGAGTCTCCTCTGGATGCTCAATAATTCAACACAGCGGCGGCCCACATGAAGGCGAGCCGGCTCTCTGATGCCCAGACGCAGCGCTGTGAAGCCACCCCCAGCAGCAACAGACACGTCTGCTTCCACCAACTGGACCCAGACCCAGAAACTGGAGCAGAACCCGTCTATAGACCCAAAGGTCTCCGTCCCTGCCTCACAAAGAGTCCAATTATCCACAAACAGGAAGCAGCAGAAGCGGTTCGGTTTCCGTGGATTCATCCACTACGTCAACGATTTTATTCAAATGTTGTCAGAACAAATTAAGAACTGGTTCTGAACGGGTTCGTTTCCTCTGGAGTCCTCCCAGAGTTGTCATGGTTACTGGTTTTAACGAGTAGACAGGGAAAACATCATAAAATTAGCTTTGATGTTTGTCTGCACGAAAACCCGAACCTGAACCACGGCAAAGACAACAGTACTAGATGCAGCTGGTACTGCTGGAGTCGGGTCAGAACCGGTTAGAGGACTGAGATCCATATTAATCCAGTATGACTGATGGCATGAATACAGATCCAGTCAAAGCCAGAGAACCAGAACACTTGACCCGATGCCCCAGGACCAACCGGGTCACCCCAGGACCAACCGGGTCACCCCAGGTCCCACCGGGTCAGCAGTCGAAACAAACGAGCCCTCTAACCCGTCAGCTGAACACAAACAGTGAGTCACAGCTCCGATGTTCAGAGGAAATTTCAGAAATAACTCAAGAGATGTCTGCCGCCACCACACACACACACACACACACACACACACACACACACACACACACACACACACACACTTGGCCGAAGCCAAAAATGAGGAAACCAAGACCATCATTAGCGTTTATGGCTCCGATGCGCACTAACCTCACTAAAATCAGCTACAAAACCATGAAAATGTTCATTCAGCACCAACAATGCTAAATATTAATAAAATGTTTCACTTGACCCCACTCGTGTGCAACAATAAATAAAAGGAATCATTATAAATGTACAGGCGTTTAACTGAAAGGCCTGCTGAGGATTGTAAAATTCAACCTTTAAGACCCAAAGTTGCAATGCTGTGTTTAACGAGCAGCAGCTGCAAATGTAAAGAGGAAGAGAGAACGGGCAGAGTGGTGATGTGCCTCACATAACTGATATGAACGTTCCAGCGTTCGTAAAACAGCATTCCCAAAAGGGAAAACCTTTACTTTGAACCCTCAGATGTCATCAGGGACATTTTTATCCATCTGGGCGGTTTTCTGCTTTACTTTTGGAGCCATTTCACCATTGTTTGTGCATTTGGTACAACATTTTGTCACAAAACCTCTCTCTGGAGAAATTTTTAAACTAATTTTGGATTCACTGGAGTTTTTGACAATTAAAATTGTGCCCACATTTTCTAAGGTAAACATCTCTTAACAACGATAGTTTCTGCATCTATACTGCTCCGCTTCAGCCCTCTCCCCCCTCTCCCTGCTTCAGCCCTCTCCCCCTCCCCCTGCTTCAGCCCTCTCCCCCTCCCCCTGCTTCAGCCCACTTCCCCCTCTCCCTGCTTCAGCCCTCTCCCCCTCCCCCTGCTTCAGCCCTCTCCCCCCCCCCTGCTTCAGCCCACTTCCCCCTCTCCCTGCTTCAGCCCTCTCCCCCTCCCCCTGCTTCAGCCCTCTCCCCCCCCCTGCTTCAGCCCACTTCCCCCTCTCCCTGCTTCAGCCCTCTCCCCCTCCCCCTGCTTCAGCCCTCTCCCCCTCCCCCTGCTTCAGCCCTCTCCCCCCCCCCTGCTTCAGCCCACTTCCCCCTCTCCCTGCTTCAGCCCTCTCCCCCTCCCCCTGCTTCAGCCCACTTCCCCCTCTCCCTGCTTCAGCCCTCTCCCCCTCCCCCTGCTTCAGCCCTCTCCCCCTCCCCCTGCTTCAGCCCACTTCCCCCTCTCCCTGCTTCAGCCCTCTCCCCACTCCCCCTGCTTCAACCCACTTCCCCCTCCCCCTGCTTCAGCCCACTTCCCCCTCTCCCTGCTTCAGCCCTCTCCCCCTCCCCCTGCTTCAGCCCTCTCCCCCTCCCCCTGCTTCAGCCCACTTCCCCCTCTCCCTGCTTCAGCCCACTTCCCCCTCCCCCTGCTTCAGCCCACTTCCCCCTCTCCCTGCTTCAGCCCTCTCCCCCTCCCCCTGCTTCAGCCCTCTCCCCCTCCCCCTGCTTCAACCCACTTCCCCCTCCCCCTGCTTCAGCCCACTTCCCCCTCCCCCTGCTTCAGCCCTCTCCCCCCTCTCCCTGCTTTAGCCCTCTCCCCCCTCCCCCTGCTTCAGCCCTCTCCCCACTCCCCCTGCTTCAACCCACTTCCCCCTCTCCCTGCTTCAGCCCTCTCCCCCTCCCCCTGCTTCAGCCCACTTCCCCCTCTCCCTGCTTCAGCCCTCTCCCCACTCCCCCTGCTTCAACCCACTTCCCCCTCTCCCTGCTTCAGCCCTCTCCCCCTCCCCCTGCTTCAGCCCACTTCCCCCTCTCCCTGCTTCAGCCCTCTCCCCCTCCCCCTGCTTCAGCCCTCTCCCCCTCCCCCTGCTTCAGCCCACTTCCCCCTCTCCCTGCTTCAGCCCTCTCCCCACTCCCCCTGCTTCAACCCACTTCCCCCTCTCCCTGCTTCAGCCCTCTCCCCACTCCCCCTGCTTCAACCCACTTCCCCCTCCCCCTGCTTCAGCCCACTTCCCCCTCTCCCTGCTTCAGCCCTCTCCCCCTCCCCCTGCTTCAGCCCTCTCCCCCTCCCCCTGCTTCAGCCCACTTCCCCCTCTCCCTGCTTCAGCCCTCTCCCCACTCCCCCTGCTTCAACCCACTTCCCCCTCTCCCTGCTTCAGCCCTCTCCCCCTCCCCCTGCTTCAGCCCTCTCCCCCTCCCCCTGCTTCAGCCCTCTCCCCCTCCCCCTGCTTCAGCCCACTTCCCCCTCTCCCTGCTTCAGCCCTCTACCCACTCCCCCTGCTTCAGCCCACTTCCCCCTCTCCCTGCTTCAGCCCTCTCCCCACTCCCCCTGCTTCAACCCACTTCCCCCTCTCCCTGCTTCAGCCCTCTCCCCCTCCCCCTGCTTCAGCCCACTTCCCCCTCCCCCTGCTTCAGCCCTCTCCCCCCTCTCCCTGCTTTAGCCCTCTCCCCCCTCCCCCTGCGCAGCGGCCGCAAACTCACTGATGCGCCTGCAGCCTCTCAGAGTTCCTGCTGCTCTAAACATTAAAATAATGATTTCATTTTTCTGTCCTGCCTGTTTATTATCTTCCTGCATCTCCTCTCAATCCTAAAGAGAAACTGCTACCTGGGTTCATATATATTCACCTCATGAGTTACCTTTGAACTGCAGTTCTAAAAGATCTACTGACAACAAAAACAGCGGAGTGCTCGCCGGCTGCATCAGTGATCGGTGCGTCACCGAGGACAAAACAGGTGATGCGCCCCAATCCACAGCAGCGAAAC
>NC_091747.1:63894936-63919936 GCF_043380555.1 Nothobranchius furzeri
TGCCCTGTGATTGGTTGATTAGATAATTGCATTAAGGAGAAGTTGAGCCGGTGATCCTAATGATCCTTTGGGTGAGTGGATGAACTTATCAACTTACTGTATGATTCCTCTTTGCTCGTCTTCCAGAATCTTCTGGTGCTGATCAGCGACAGCCATGAAACTCACAGAACGGGAGTGAGAAAGTCACTGTTGTTTAGAAAGCGGGCTGCAGTACCCACATCTGACCACAGGGCGTCGTTCTTACTTCATTCTTACAAGATGCACCTTTATGAATATATTTAGATGGCCTTTTCCTTAAGCTGGTGGATACTAGCGATGTGTTTAGCCTAGCCGTTAGCTCATCAGGATAATAAAGGAGCCATTCCCCAGTGATCCAGCAGGTCTGAATGTAGCCACATTTGGATGAAGATCTTAACCAGAAAATCATCCAAATGAATCTTAAGATTCAGAATCACTTCACTGGTCTCTGAGCCCGCGTCCTGGCACAACCGAATGTAAAGGCACAGAGGTGAGTGAGGCTGCTGAGTCATAGTAAAAGTGGGTGGAGCTACTGCTGACGTTTAAGGTAACCATAATCTGTATCAAGTAAAACAGCTTTACTGTTTGGCTCCTCTCACCAGGAGCCCCCCACTGGGCCATGGACCTTCTGGAGCCGGCCCTGGTTCCGCTCACTGGCTGGTCATAAAGCCAGCTGACCTTCTGCTTACTTAAAACGCATAAATCTGCTTTCCTGCGTTAAATAAAGTCGAGCTTCTGTTTTCCTTCGTTGTGGATGAAACCGGAGCCGTCCCGTTCCTGACTAACCTTCAGGTTCAGCACAGCTAACTTCGTATTTAGCCAGCTGTACATATTTTCCTGCTGGCTGGAGCTGAGCGTGGCGGATCAGGGGAGAGAAAACGAGCTCTGAGACGCCGCTGCGGAGGATGATTGATTCCGATCTGCCCCGCTGTCCCTCAGGACTCCAGCCCAAAGCCATCGATCCTCTGGCCAGCCTCGCCGTCATCGAGGAGCTCGGGCTGCTGCGGAGCGGCACTCTGCTGTCACCTCCCATCAGGACAACCAGACTGCTGCCCCAGCCTACGGGAAATAAACGGCCTGCAGTCAGGACTCAGCGTAGAGAGAATCCGTCTGTGTGACAGGCAGGAAGTTTGTTTCTGTGGGATTCCTGATGGGAATCAACATCCTGGAAGTTCACAGTTAAACCACTTTTCCTGGTGCAGAGTCATCCAAACAAAACTGGAAAAGTTTTTCCTGGTAAATAATGAAACTAAATGAAACCTTTAAAAGATCATCCGCTCTGTTTCAGCGAAACTCCGATTATTCCAGAGACAAAATAAAAGAATAGAATCACGTTTCCGTGTTTAATGACGGATAATCAGCAGCAGGAACTTCAGGTAGACACGGCGTCCAACCACACGGAGTTCAACCGATTCATGCTTAAACCAGGACCTGCTCCTGCTCCTCCTCCTCCTCCTGCTCCTTCTCCTGCTCCTGCTCCTTCTGCTCCTGCTCCTTCTCCTGCTCCTGCTCCTTCTGCTCCTGCTCCTTCTCCTGCTCCTGCTCCTTCTGCTCCTGCTCCTTCTGCTCCTTCTCCTTCTCCTGCTCCTGCTCCTTCTGCTCCTTCTCCTGCTCCTGCTCGTTCTGCTCCTGCTCCTTCTGCTCCTGCTCCTTCTCCTGCTCCTGCTCCTTCTGCTCCTGCTCCTTCTGCTCCTTCTCCTGCTCCTGCTCCTTCTGCTCCTGCTCCTTCTGCTCCTGCTCCTTCTGCTCCTTCTCCTGCTCCTGCTCCTTCTGCTCCTGCTCCTTCTCCTCCTTCTCCTTCTCCTCCTGCTCCTTCTCCTCCTGCTCCTTCTCCTGCTTCTGCTCCTGCTCCTCCTCCTGCTCCTGTTCCTTCTCCTGCTCCTGCTCCTTCTCCTGCTCCTGCTCCTCTTCCTGCTCCTGCTCTTGCTCCTTCTCCTGCTCCTGCTCCTGCTACTGGGCTGCACTGAGTCCATCGTGGTCTCCTAAGATCATCAGGACAAGCCTGTCTCTGCTTCATGATGATGGAAAACAAACCAGATGAATGAGTGAATCCTGCCTGGTGAGGAGAGCTGCAGCCTCTGCTCCTTCTCCATCACCCCTCCTTCATCATGGTGTCAGACCTCCTCCTCAAATCCGTAAAAGTCTCCTTCTTTATTATGTTTCCACCGACAGCCGTGCAGGTTTGATCTAATGCTGCTTGTCAGAAATCTGCCTGCTTCTTGGAGCAGAACATCCAGAGATATGACTTCATTATGAGGAGGAGGAGGAGGAGGGGAGAGGAGGAGTAACAGGGATTATTGATGGAAAGAGGGAAATAAAGCAGTGTCAGGTCTTCATAACGTGGTTCAGCACCTCCTGGATTTTCCAGAAGCTGCTGAAGCTGATTCAGATGATTTTCTGACATCAGAAGGTTTAGTTTTATTAGAATGATGTTTAGAGGATTCACCCGCAAGTCGAAGGAGCTAACACCTCACACCCAGGATGAGTACCTCACCACGGTGTGGGACATCTCCGCAGGCTCTCAGGAAGTAGCTTGTAGCAAAGTCATGGTGGTTCCTTGTGAGGAACAGCAGGTCGGTTCCTGGTGGAGACCTGTAGAGAATTACCACGATTTAAGAGTGTAGCTCCTCTATGACCTGGGACCAGTCTGTGTCATTCAGATGCTGTAGATCTAGATGCTGTAGATCTAGATGCTGTAGATCCAGATGCTCTCGATCCAGATGCTGTAGATCTAGATGCTGTAGATCCAGATGCTCTCGATCCAGATGCTGTAGATCTAGATGCTGTAGATCCAGATGCTCTCGATCCAGATGCTGTAGATCCAGATGCTGTAGATCTAGATGCTGTAGATCTAGATGCTGTAGATCTAGATGCTGTAGATCCAGATGCTGTAGATCCAGATGCTGTAGATCCAGATGCTGTAGATCTAGATGCTGTAGATCCAGATGCTGTAGATCCAGATGCTGTAGATCTAGATGCTGTAGATTTAGATGCTGTAGATCTAGATGCCATAGATCTAGATGCCATAGATCTAGATGCCGTAGATCCAGACACTGTAGATCCAGACGCTGTAGATCCAGATGCCGTAGATCCAGATGCTGTAGATCTAGATGCTGTAGATCCAGATGCTGTAGATCTAGATGCTGTAGATCTAGATGCTGTAGATCCAGATGCTCTCGATCCAGATGCTGTAGATCTAGATGCTGTAGATCTAGATGCTGTAGATCTAGATGCTGTAGATCCAGATGCTCTCGATCCAGATGCTGTAGATCTAGATGCTGTAGATCCAGATGCTGTAGATCCAGATGCTGTAGATCTAGATGCTGTAGATCTAGATGCTGTAGATCTAGATGCTGTAGATACAGATGCTGTAGATCCAGATGCTGTAGATCCAGATGCTGTTGATCTAGATGCTGTAGATCCAGATGCTGTAGATCCAGATGCTGTAGATCCAGATGCTGTAGATCTAGATGCTGTAGATCCAGATGCTGTAGATCCAGATGCTGTAGATCTAGATGCTGTAGATTTAGATGCTGTAGATCTAGATGCTGTAGATCTAGATGCTGTAGATCTAGATGCCATAGATCTAGATGCCGTAGATCCAGACACTGTAGATCCAGACGCCGTAGATCCAGACGCCGTAGATCCAGATGCCGTAGATCCAGATGCTGTAGATCTAGATGCTGTAGATCCAGATGCTGTAGATCTAGATGCTGTAGATCTAGATGCTGTAGATCTAGATGCTGTAGATCCAGATGCTGTAGATCTAGATGCTGTAGATCTAGATGCTCTTGATCCAGATGCTGTAGATCTAGATGCTGTAGATCCAGATGCTGTAGATCTAGATGCTGTAGATCCAGATGCTGTAGATCTAGATGCTGTAGATCCAGATGCTGTAGATCTAGATGCTGTAGATCCAGATGCTGTAGATCCAGATGCTGTAGATCTAGATGCTGTAGATCCAGATGCTGTAGATCCAGATGCTGTAGATCTAGATGCTGTAGATCCAGATGCTGTAGATCCAGTTGCTGTACATCCAGTTGCTGTAGATCTAGATGCTGTAGATATAGATGCTGTAGATCCAGATGCTGTAGATATAGATGCTGTAGATCCAGATGCTGTAGATCTAGATGCTGTAGTTCCAGATGCTGTAGATCCAGATGCTGTAGATCCAGATGCTGTAGATCTAGATGCTGTAGATCTAGATGCTGTAGATCCAGATGCTCTTGATCCAGATGCTGTAGATCTAGATGCTCTTGATCCAGATGCTGTAGATCTAGATGCTGTAGATCTAGATGCTGTAGATGTAGATGCTCTCGATCCAGATGCTGTAGATTTAGATGCTGTAGATTTAGATGCTGTAGATCCAGATGCTGTAGATTTAGATGCTGTAGATCTAGATGCTGTAGATCCAGATGTTGTAGATCTATATGCTGTAGATCCAGATCCTGTAGATCTAGATGCTGTAGATCCAGATCCTGTAGATCTAGATGCTGTAGATCCAGATGCTGTAGATCTAGATGCTGTAGATCCAGATGCTGTAGATCCAGATGCTGTAGATCCAGATCCTGTAGATATGGATGCTGTAGATCCAGATGCTGTAGATCTAGATGCTGTAGATCCAGATGCTGTAGATTTAGATGCTGTAGATCTAGATGTTGTAGATCTATATGCTGTAGATCCAGATCCTGTAGATCTAGATGCTGTAGATCCAGATCCTGTAGATCTAGATGCTGTAGATCCAGATGCTGTAGATCTAGATGCTGTAGATCCAGATGCTGTAGATCCAGATGCTGTAGATCCAGATCCTGTAGATATGGATGCTGTAGATCCAGATGCTGTAGATCTAGATGCTGTAGATCCAGATGCTGTAGATCTAGATGCTGTAGATGTAGATGCTCTCGATCCAGATGCTGTAGATCTAGATGCTTTAGATTTAGATGCTGTAGATCCAGATGCTGTAGATTTAGATGCTTTAGATCCAGATGCTGTAGATCCAGATGCTGTAGATCTAGATGCTGTAGATCCAGATGCTGTAGATCCAGATGCTGTAGATCTAGATGCTGTAGATCCAGATGCTGTAGATCCAGATGCTGTAGATCTAGATGCTGTAGATGTAGATGCTCTCGATCCAGATGCTGTAGATCTAGATGCTGTAGATCTAGATGCTGTAGATCCAGATGCTGTAGATCTAGATGCTGTAGATCCAGATGCTGTAGATCCAGATGCTGTAGATCCAGATGCTGTAGATTTAGATGCTGTAGATCCAGATGCTGTAGATCTAGATGCTGTAGATCCAGATGCTGTAGATCCAGATGCTGTAGATCCAGATGCTGTAGATCTAGATGCTGTAGATGTAGATGCTCTCGATCCAGATGCTGTAGATCTAGATGCTGTAGATCTAGATGCTGTAGATCTAGATGCTGTAGATCCAGATGCTGTAGATTTAGATGCTGTAGATCCAGATGCTGTAGATCCAGATGCTGTAGATTTAGATGCTGTAGATCCAGATGCTGTAGATCTAGATGCTGTAGATCCAGATGCTGTAGATCTATATGCTGTAGATCCAGATCCTGTAGATCTAGATGCTGTAGATGTAGATGCTCTCGATCCAGATGCTGTAGATCCAGATGCTGTAGATTTAGATGCTGTAGATCTAGATGCTGTAGATCCAGATGCTGTAGATCCAGATGCTGTAGATCTATATGCTGTAGATCCAGATCCTGTAGATCTAGATGCTGTAGATCCAGATGCTGTAGATCCAGATGCTGTAGATCTAAATGCTGTAGATTTAGATGCTGTAGATCCAGATGCTGTAGATCCAGATGCTGTAGATCTAGATGCTGTAGATCCAGATGCTGTAGATCTAGATGCTGTAGATCCAGATGCTGTAGATCTAGATGCTGTAGATCCAGATGCTGTAGATCTAGATGCTGTAGATCTAGATGCTGTAGATCCAGATGCTGTAGATCTAGATGCTGTAGATCCAGATGCTGTAGATCCAGATGCTGTAGATCCAGATGCTGTAGATCCAGATCCTGTAGATTTAGATGCTGTAGATCCAGATGCTGTAGATCTAGATGCTGTAGATCCAGATGCTGTAGATCTATATGCTGTAGATCGAGATCCTGTAGATCTAGATGCTGTAGATGTAGATGCTCTCGATCCAGATGCTGTAGATCCAGATGCTGTAGATCTATATGCTGTAGATCCAGATCCTGTAGATCCAGATCCTGTAGATCTAGATGCTGTAGATCCAGATGCTGTAGATTTAGATGCTGTAGATTTAGATGCTGTAGATCCAGATGCTGTAGATCCAGATGCTGTAGATCCAGATGCCGTAGATCTAGATGCTCTGGATCTAGATGTCGTAGATCCAGATGCCGTAGATCCAGATGCTGTAGATCTAGATGCTGTAGATCTAGATGCCGTAGATCCAGATGCTGTAGATCCAGATGCTGTAGATCTAGATGCCGTAGATCCAGATGCTCTATATCCAGATGCTGTAGATCCAGACGCTCTAGATCTAGATGCCGTGGATCCAGATGCTGTAGATCTAGATGCTGTAGATCCAGATTCTGTAGATCTATATGCTGTAGATCCAGATCCTGTAGATCTAGATGCTGTAGATGTAGATGCTCTCGATCCAGATGCTGTAGATCCAGTTTGCTGTAGATCTAGATGCTGTAGATCTAGATGCTGTAGATCCAGATGCTGTAGATCCAGATGCTGTAGATCTATATGCTGTAGATCCAGATCCTGTAGATCCAGATGCTGTAGATCCAGATGCTGTAGATCTAAATGCTGTAGATTTAGATGCTGTAGATCCAGATGCTGTAGATCCAGATGCCGTAGATCTAGATGCCGTAGATCTAGATGCTCTGGATCTAGATGTCGTAGATCCAGATGCCGTAGATCCAGATGCTGTAGATCTAGATGCTGTAGATCTAGATGCCGTAGATCCAGATGCTGTAGATCTAGATGCCGTAGATCCAGATGCTCTATATCCAGATGCTGTAGATCCAGATGCTCTAGATCTAGATGCCGTGGATCCAGATGCTGTAGATCTAGATGCTGTAGATCCAGATTCTGTAGATCCAGATGCTGTAGATCCAGATGCTGTAGATCCAGCTGTGACTAGGTTTTCCTGCAGTAGCTTCAGGTTTGACACATTCTGATATAAATCATTGTAAAAGAGAAACGAGTCGATCCAAACACGAGAGAAGGTCGGATCAGGTCAAATGGAAACGATGACATTTCAGACTAAAGGTCACAAACATCGGTCTGTTAAACATTTAAGATGATTAACAAGGTTTTATTAACCTCTCAGGTCCACCAGCAGACCTTCACACGTCCCAGTCAGGTCTCTAGTCTCAAGTAACACACACACACACACACACACACACACACACACACACACACACACACACACACACACACACACACACTCTTTGTTTATCACTATACAGATTCAGCGCTGCTTCGCTGCCTGTAACAGGAGAGGGTGAGAGAGCGCTGAGGACTGATGCAGACCACCTGTTGGGTTTGGGTGATTTCTTTTATTTTTCCAAACACCGATCGTTTGTCCAGTAAAGGCCGATACGTGGACTCGTTAGTCCTGGCTAGTCCTTTTGATGCTTGGTGAGTCTTAACATTTGTTTTTTCTGAATATTTCTTACCAAACGCTCAAGCTCCAGCCAGGAGTCGGATGTTGTGTAACCTCCATGATGGCGAGCCAACAGCGTGTCGTGAGCAGGAAGTGGTCATCGTGCCGAACGGGGACTCCCTCTGATCAGGGGGTTCTTCATGTAACAGACAGGCTCCTCCGAGGGATTTCGATCATCAGATTCTTAAACGTCTCATATCTCTGACCGGATTTACAGGGAGTGCAGAATTATTAGGCAAGTTGTATTTGAGGAATAATTGTATTATTGAACAACAACCATGTTCTCAATGAACCCAAACAACTCATTAATATCAAAGCTGAATGTTTTTGGAAGTAGTTTTTAGTTGTAGCTATTTTAGGGGGATATGTGTGTGTGCAGGTGACTATTACTGTGCATCATTATTAGGCAACTTAACAAAAAAACAAATATATACCCATTTCAATTATTTATGTTTACCAGTGAAACCAGTATAACATCTCCACATTCCCTAATATACATTTCTGACATACAAAAACAATACAAAACAAATCAGCGACCAGTATAGCCACCTTTGCTTGCAAGGACACTCAAAAGCCTGCCATCCATGGCTTCTGTCAGTGTTGTGATCTGTTCACCATCAACATTGCGTGCAGCAGCAACCACAGCCTCCCAGACACGGTTCAGAGAGGTGTACCGTTTTCCCTCCTTGTAAATCTCACATGTGATGATGGACCACAGGTTCTCAATGAGGTTCAGATCAGGTGAACAAGGAGGCCATGTCATTAGTTCTTCTTCTTTTATACCCGTTCCTGCCAGCTACGCTGTGGAGTACTTGGACGCGTGTGATGGAGCGTTGTCCTGCATGAACATCATGTTTTTCTTGAAGGATGCAGACTTCTTCCTGTACCACTGCTTGAAGAAGGTGTCTTCCAGAAACTGGCAGTAGGACTGGGAGTTGAGCTCGACTCCATCCTCAACCCGAAAAGGCCCCACAAGCTCATCTTTGATGATACCAGCCCAAACCAGTACTCCACCTCCACCTTGCTGGCGTCTGAGTGGGACTGGAGCTCTCTGCCCTTTACCAGTCCAGCCACGGGCCCATCCATCTGGCCCATCAAGACTCACTCTCATTCCATCAGTCCATAAAACCTTAGAAACATCAGTCTGGAGATATTTCTTGGCCCAGTCTTGACGTTTCAGCTTGTGTGTCTTGTTCAGTGGTGGTCGTCTTTCAGCCTTTCTTACCTTGGCCATGTCTCTGAGTATTGCACACCTTGTGCTTTTGGGCACTCCAGTGATGTTGCAGCTCTGAAATACGGCCAAACTGGTGGCAAGTGGCATCTTGGCAGCTGCACGCTTGACTTTTCTCACTTCATGGGCGGTTATTTTGCACCTTGGTTTGTCCACACGCTCCTTGCGACCCTGTTGACTATTTTGAATGAAACGCTTGATTGTTCGAGGGTTAGGGTTAGGGTTAAACCCTAACCCTAACCCTAACACTATGATCACGCTTCAGAAGCTTTGCAGTTTTAAGACTGCTGCATCCCTCTGCAAGATATCTCACTATCTTTGACCTTTCTGAGCCTGTCAAGTCCTTCTTTTGACCCATTTTGCCAAAGGAAAGGAAGTTGCCTAATAATTATGCACACCTGATATAGGGTGGTGATGTCATTAGGCCACACCCCTTCTCATTACAGAGATGCACATCACCTAATATGCTTAACTGGTAGTAGGCTTTCCAGCCTATACAGCTTGGAGTAAGACAACATGCATGAAGAGGACGCTGTGGACCAAACACTCATTTGCTTAATAATTCTGCGCTCCCTGTATTTGTTGTATTTGTGGGTGATGGAGCAGGTGGTGGGCCTCTCTTCCTCTGTAGTCTGTAGATTATCGCCTCTTCCTGCTCGCTCAGCCTGGCTGAACCCGCTGCTGTTTGCTGCTTGTGTCTTTATGCAGGAAACATATTTCTTCACGCGTCTCTGCGCGTGACGCCGCTCCGTAACCTTGGCAATGGCTGGTTTTGTGCTGGGCGTCAGACCTCCTGCAGGTTGAGTGTTTTTAGTGTGCGGATGCCGTTCTGCAGCGCCTCCTTGGTGGTGTCTGAAGTCACATCACAGCTCCTCTGCTGGCCGCCGCCACGCTGGTTAGTCGGAACAAGTTCTTGGCAGCAAAACAAGGAATTTTCTCAACAACCTTGACACACCATGAATCATGCTTCACTTCCTTGTCAGACTGAGACGTGCAGATTCTTCTCCCTCCTTTACCGGGACTCATTCCTTATTTGGTCAGCGACGAGTCTGATGAGGGATCAGCTGATCCTGCCCCGTTAGCAGAGGCCCGGTCCAGACCCAGGCAGCTGCAGGTTCTGAGGAGCAGATGGATGTTTCTGTGGTAAACAGCTGATCTGCATCAAGCTCGTTCAAACCCAACGTGTTTACAGAAATCAGTTTTATCTCTTCTGTTCGCTGATCCCAGCTCCAGCAGACCTGTAGGGTCAGCCCTCTGTGACCTCTGACCTCTGCTGCAGGGAAACCCAGATCTCCAGGTCTCTCTGGCTCCTCTGGAAGGATCCCAAAGTGTTCCCAGACTAGAGGCCTGCTGAGATCTCCTCCAGAAGCTGAGGTTTGGGTTAGGGTTGGCTCTCCTGCACCGTCACAAACTGGACCAGCACGGGTGGAAGTTCCAACCCGTACGTCCATCTCTCCTCCATCCTTCATTACCTAGATCCCAGAACTCCTCCTCTGGAGGCAGACACTCACTCCCAACAGTGATCCTCATCGTTCTGGCGCAGAACCAGAACCTCAGAACTGGAGGATCCGCAGGAAACCTGTAGGGTCTCACCTGGAACGATCGGTACCAGGTGGATCCGACCTGCTGATGAGAGCAGCCTGCTGCTTCACGGCTCTTCTCTGCAAACACAGACTGGGGTGAGTTGTGGATTATTTGTTGACGTGTGGGAGGAAAACAACTCCAAAGGAACAGCTGACTCCTCAGCAGGATTCTAAAAATCCTTTTCCTGCGTGAGGACCGGACCCGACGTGTTCTCGTGTGATCGTCGTCTCCTCCCTCTCCTACCTACGTGTCTGCGTGGGCGATCATATGTGAGGTGAGGTGTGGCGCCTGAGGAAGCGACATATGGAGCTGGCGATCACACGGCGAGGCCCAGAGAGGAACCAACAGCTCTGCTTCAGTGGGAACACACCTGGATCCAGACGTCTGGTTCTGACCCACGATGGTTGGACCCAGAACCACCTCTCTTCACTAGAGATGCATGTGGATGTTTTCAGTCTGACCTGCTGATTCATCTCAACAATAAACAACAACAACAACAGAACACGTCTGCATTTACAGCCTGGTGTGTGTGTGTGTGTGTGTGTGTGTGTGTGTGTGTGTGTGTGTGTGTGTGTGTGTGTGTGTGTGTGTGTGTGTGTGTGTGTGTGTGTGTGTGTGTGTGTGTGTGTGTGTGTGTGTGTGTGTGTGTGTGTGCGTGCGTGCGTGCGTGCGTGCGTGCGTGCGTGCGTGCGTGCGTGTGTGTGTGAGAGTGAGTGTGCAAGCATGTCTGTGAGTGTGTGTGCGCGCGCGCGCATGTGTGTGTGTGTGTGTGTGTGTGTGTGTGTGTGTAGAGGGTTTAATATGTTGCTTTTAAGCTTAATATATTACCTTTACTTATGACCAATCAGATGTGATATTCTGTATAAATATGGAATATCATCCTGATTGGTCTTTGAATGTTTAACCAGAAGAATTCAGGATTCGTTGTTATTCGGGGATCGTAACACACTTCGTATTAATTCAAACTAGTGTTGTCAAAAAAATCGATACCTAGATATAAATCGATACTAGAAGTGGTATCTAAATGAGATATTCCATCCCTGTGGTATCGATATTATGGACTATTATACACAGCCTTCTTCAAGTACACCGACACGCACGACAGCCAGATGCCGTAAAGCAGCCTCCGCCTCCCAGACAAACAGAAGAAGACGCCGCATGGCTACATAGCAATTTCCCACGCGAGTTGTCTCCGATCCAAGTTTTGTCTGCCAAATAAATAAACAAAAACATAAACAGCGAATTTGGGAGACGCTTCACAGCCCAACTTAATTAGCACACCAAGTCCGACACGTAGTTGTATATTCACGCTTATGTGCTTAAAGGAAACTCCCGTTTATTGCAACCCGGACTTAATTTCTAGCATGCAGTACGTTTGTTTACTCACGCTGACAACTTTGGTGCTACTTGGATTCCCCGGGGTATTTAGATCCATCGGCGAATCGCCATCAGTGTATATCCATATAACGGGTGCGGACGGGCACCCATGGTGCAGCCTCGAAATAAGACATTATCTGCACCAAAACATCTTCATGTCGAAAGGTTTTGTTAGGAATCATTAACGTGATTCCCCTGTTCGTTTGGAGCGGGTCTGGGATTTCTAGTCGTAAACAGACTAGCCGCGGCTAATCTAACCGGCGCTTTTAATGACGTCACTGCCGTGCGCCAGTCTGTTTTTATTAAGATTACCGGTAGATGTACCTTTGTCCTACTGTGGAGAAATTCGTTTTCTCCCTTTATTGACCAACAGAGTTGTTCAAAAGTACAGAACAAAACATATGGCATTACATCTTATGACAAAAATGCACCTTAAACAGAGTTTAAGCAGCAAAACATCACTCTGCAAATAGTGTATATATAGTGAGACAATTCATGATTTAAAGTGTTAACTTTCACCAGTTTTTGTATGCATGTTTTAAAAAATCCTGATACTTGAAAGGTTTGAGCACTTAATACACTTAATTCTTAACATTTAATTTTTGTAATATAAATGGAGGAATGTTATTTTTTTAATAAACTTGTTCGATAAATGGGTGTTTTTGCAAATAGTATCGAAATCGAGTATCGAGTATTTTTTCAAGTATCGAATCGAGTTTGAAATTTTAGTATCGTGACAACCCTAATTCAAAGTCAAGTTTATAAAAAGGTAAGAAATCTATTTACTTTTATAAATTATACGACGTGACAACTAGGAAACCATGAGGTGATGAGTGCATGACGTAGTGTAATGTGATGTTTATCAGAACCGTCGGATCTGGGTGTAAGAGTTTGTGTTGTTATGAGCTAAAGAATTAATTTATCAAAACCACGTCAGACGCCTACGTCCCCGTTTCTGGAGACCCCCGTTCGGATCCCAGATGTCAAACAGTCGGTGACCCCACAGCACGTGGCTCGTAGGAAAACCTCGAGGCAACCAAGTCAGTCCTGGGATGCCTCCGGGTCGATAGAGGAAGTCGTTTGCGTCTAGAACAGCTGTTTCTGTGTCGCTGCAGGCAGCTTTCGGCTTGGTTTGATGGTTCAGAGTCCCTTCAGGACTTCAAGGTCCGCTTGAACCCGAACTGAGCTTGAACCGACTCACTCAGGAAGTGAGTTGTGTTTAATTCTCATATTATGATTACATAGCCAATCAGGACGTGCCATGTTAAGAGGTGTTAACAAACAACTCTCAGAACATCACTCCTTTCAGATAGAAGGTGCTCTGATTCGTGGATAAGGAAATCTGTACGGGCATGAAATGACTAACTTTGTGTCATGGAGATATGCACGTGTGTACGAGTGCATGGCTGATTAGCTCGTCACGTAGACTGATTATCAGACAAATGGATCATTGTAGGAAAATATTCATTTCAACCTTATCAGCTTAGGCACAGCTTATCCAAAACCTTTCATGTAACACCTCGTCCATTCATGTATGATTAATGAGCTCATACGAGCTGAAAATAGTGATGGGATTCACGGCTCTTTCATGGGAGCCGTTCGTTAGTCGGTCGCTTACCTCAAAGAGCCGTTCAAAAGACTGGCTCCTTTGAACGAAGTGAAGCCAACGGAGCACGGGGGGGGGGTTAAATCAAGAGCAACGTCTTCCTGCGGTGTCCGTGAGGGCGCACGGGGTTGGTCAGCATTCCTCCCGAGATATGGATATAAACACGTGTTTCTATGGCTCCTCCTACGCCCGTTGCAGAGGTGGGTGGGGTTTGAGCGACTTCCGGGGAGGTTTGTTAGGATGAATGGCTCTCTACAGGGACTCGGCTCTCGTCGTTCAGAAGACCGTGAACGTTACATCACTAGCTGGAAATGTTCACTTTTATTCAGAGGCAGGAAGAATCCTGTAGAAGTGATGAGAGGAAGCTTAAGGCCTTGAAACGGGAACAGTTTGTTGACAGCTTGTAATCCTGTGTTCAGACCTGCAAAGGCCCCGCCTCCAGCTGATAGTTGGACCTGTTCTTGCTGATGATGTAGGTCAAATATACCGATGAAAGACTGACTACAGTGTGTGTGTGTGTGTGTGTGTGTGTGTGTGTGTGTGTGTGTGTGTGTGTGTGTAACCAGTTTAACCTTCAGTTGACCTTGAAACCTGCTTGATCCTCTTTTCCATGGAGCCTCCTAGCTCTCCTGACTCCTGCTGACTAGGAGGTGTAACACATTCCTGAGGAGCTTCTGGTCTTCTCCTGACCGCCAGCGTCGGTTTTCCAGCTTGGGGATCAACAGCAGATGTATCCCCAAGCGACCTTTGCCCGACACAGCCACACTCTGAATTACACAGCTTAGTTTAGCCTGTCTGGAGGACAACTGCAGCTGGTAAACCGCTGCCTGTGTGGTGACACACACACACACACACACACACACACACACACACACACACACACACACACACACACACACACCCGCTGGTGGTTTATGAAACCTGTGACTGTTCCAGGTGAACGTGATACCAAGAGCAGTGCCCAGGTAGAGGCTTCATGAACTCAGGAGCAGCAAGACGTTTGCTGCAATGCAACACCTTTCGTCTGTTCAGGGATGCTCCCCCAGTGTGTGTGTGTGTGTGTGTGTGTGTGTGTGTGTGTGTGTGTGTGTGTGTGTGTGTGTGTGTGTGTGTGTGTGTGTGTGTGTGTGTGTGTGTGTGTGTGTGTGTGTGTGTGTGTGTGTGTGTGTGTGTGTGTGTGTGGCTAACTGGCAGCAGCTTGTAACCTTTGCTGTTTCTCATCTTTTCTCCATTAGCTTAATTCTAGCAGCAGATCTGACCTCACATGACCTCCCGCTCCCGTCCTGCTCGACTCCTGCTCTGCTGTCTGAAAACGATAAATCTGTGATTGATCAGAAACCCCCCAACCCCCCAGGAGCTTGATGTAGACGGATGTAGGAGCAAACCGAGGAGTGTCTGATGCTTCCTGTTTGCTTGTTCATCGGTGAAGGATGTAGCTTAATGGCTGTTGGCTCTTTCATGAAAGATGAACCATCCTACAGAATAATCTGGAATATTAATTTTAATAAATTAATAACCAAACATTATAGAGATAAGAAGACTCAAAGGTTGTTTTCATCGATAAACTGACGATCATATCCGTGTGTCTGTGTTTCAGTTCAATGAAAAGACAAGTTTACATTTAAGAGTTTTAATTCTTCAATATAAACTAATGATTAGAAATGACAATCATAGGAGAAATAATCAACATTGGCAACCTTGTTGGACAATCTTTAACAGGTGATATTTTCAGCTTGCACAAATAGACCTTGTGTTGGATGTGCTAAGATTGAGGATGATGTAGTTATGAATGCGTGCATGCAGGTGTCTGAGATTGCTTCTGGGAGAGGGAAGGTGTCTGAGTGGAAATGATGTTTTGCGATTAAACTTTAGTTCTTATTAGAAAAACTGCATCAGAACACTATCTATCGTGTTCTGCCTCACCGTACTTAGGACCCCCTTTCAGATCCGGACCTCGGAGGATGTTTATCCAGGTCACACCTTGGCTGGCAGAGGAGACGAAGGTGTGCGATGATCCGGTCCAGAGTTGACCTCGGTACACGTTGCTGAAGCGTTCAGCAGACGCGCTTTCTCAAGTTTAAATTAACTCAGAAACCAAAAGACTCTGGGACGAGTCTGCGTTAGCAGGTTGCATTTCAGCTATTCTGTCTGGCTTGACAGAAATAGCGTGGAGGGAGAAAAGAGTCAGCAGGGCTCCTTTCCCCGTGGCGTTCGTTCCCACTCTCGTTCTGCCTAACTTACCAAAACCACTTCTCTTCCAAAGCAAACTTGTGCGTCGGAGCAAATGTGTTTTGAGTTACTGTGAAGTGGGACCTGTGTGAGAAGTGTGAAGGTCTTTGCTAAACATCTTCAAAAACATTATTTAATTAAGTATACTGATTCACAGTGGCGGCTGGTGAAAAATATTTTTGGTGGGGCTGTGCTATTTTTTTTTTAAACAAACTTGTGCTTTCTGAGCTTTGTGCACAACTTCACTATTTCCTGAATTAAGCACAGCTCTTTTATTTCCTGTCTTACATCATTGGACAAACTGATTAATCCACGTGTGTCTGACTATCGGCACGCTGCCTTGCGGACCAAGGTTGAAAAATACTGCATTAAATTGCACATAAAATAACACGACCATATATGGTCCACATCCACATTACTGTTTGTGAAACTAACATACTGGAGAATTTCATCACAATAATATTAAATAAACAAGTATGTACCTGATCTTTTGCATGCTGTTGGTGAAGCTCTGGATGACCCCTGTGATGGAGACAGAGTTAATGTTCCTCTTCTGCAGCTGGTTGAACAGCATGTCCACATGTGGCATGATCTTGTGACACAATCCAGCAGAAAGCCGAAATCTTCTTCCTCCAGCATTCTCACAAAGCCTCCTGCCTCTCTCTCAGTGACTGGATCAAAGTCATCCGAGTCTCTGATCATCTGGAAACATCTGAGGAGGTCATCCTTGTGCTCATACACTGTGTTGACATCTCTCTCTCGGACAAAATGTGCCGGTTCTGATCCACTTCTTCATTGTGTTTCTTCACTGCAAGCCTGCGTCCCTCGTCTCTAGCTGCATGGCTATGTTAGCTCTGCCTAGCATAGCTAGCTTCACCGTGTTGTCCATGTGCGCCCGGGATGACTCGTGTTTCTTCACCTTCTCAGAAAAATGTTTCATGTCTGTAACTCCTGACTCAATCCGTGCCTCATCTGTCCCAGTCGTTTGGAAAGCAAAATAACGCATTAGCGTGATTGCATCCAGCTAGCCAAGCCTTCCCAGAAGCCTCGTGTGTACAGTTTACCTCTCTCCTCCTCCTGCTGGCTTATCTTTACGTCGGGCTGATCTGGTCCAAGCTCCTTGACATTAAGTATTTCCACCATAGTTCTCCTCTCGAACGGATACTGGAGAAGAGACCGAACTGAATTCAGTGGCTGCTGAGATCCGGTATCCATGCTGCTGCTGGTTGTAGGCGCACTGGCGTCCATGTCTATTACGTCTGCGTCACGACCGTCACGAGTCACGACCAAAAACGTGCTGGAGTTGAGAACCTCCGAGTTCTACCGAACAGCAACGAAAGCCTTTGGCGGTAGCTCTATCGCCCGTCATGCTTCTGAAACGTTCTGAAACAACGTCGACGCTGATTGGATACATTCCCATTCCTACCCTTTGATTTTCTTGTCAGCAATTGGACAACTGGTCCCGTCCCGTTTGGGCGATTGAAAAACAGCACACAGCCTCCACCGCTCGGCAGAGCTTGGCAGAGACCAATATAGAAATATATATATATGACTTATTTTTGTTACAAAACACACAATTAACTTAGAATATGTGATTATTGTTAATTTTATTTATTTATTTTTTTAAATAAAAATTAAAAACACTTTGGAAACTGGGAGGGCGGCGCCATATCGCCCTCTACTGGCCAGCCGCCACTGCTGATTCATTATAGTTCATTATGATTACCCAAAGCATAATAATCATTCATTTGATTAAAATACATTTATAATGAGCAAAGTGATCAAATGATTATTTAACATTAATAAAGGAAGTTTAAGACTCTTTTATTATGACTAGACTGTGGAGATGTCCTTCTTCTGAAGCTGCAGGTGTTTGATGTTGTGGAGTCCTTCAGACTTGCTGTCGGCTCAGGTCTTAATCTGTGGGTGAAGGTGCTGCGTGACCCAGCTCTGACCCAGCCGGACAAATACGACCTTTGGCACAGAAAACCCATACTTCCTCACGTTACAAGGATCTCTGAAGGCTCCTCTGTGGAGGTCAGGCTCTGTGGACCCCAGTCCCCCCTTTTCCAGCTCTTCTGTTGGGGCCTCAAGACCAGCCTGGAGATATGGTCCCTCCAGCATGTCCTGGGTCTTCCAGGAGACATCCTAACTGAAGCCTGAACCACCTCAACAGGCTCACCTCCACATAGAGGAGCAGCAGCTCTTCTCCAAGCTCCTCCCCCTCCCTCTACAGCTGACCCAGCAGTTCTACTCCCTCCTCTTACTAATACCCAAGACCCAGATGTACCTGAGCTCCTCCCCCTGAGGTAGGACCGCCCCCAACCCACCGGCTGCCTGGACCAGACTTTGATCCTGGTTGATCTGTCACCCTTCAGATATCTTCTCCTCTAACAGAACCTTGGGACAGGAAGTAGTTTCACAGGAACCACCTAGAACCAGCGTGATGTTCTCATATAACAGTTTATGAACATTTGGCCAGGACTCCCTTGAAAACGAGGTTTTAATCTGAAAGGGAACTAACTTCCTGTTGAATAAAGAATAAATAAAATGTCTGCTCTGTTCTAGCTCTATGGACCAGCCATGACGCCTCGCCCATCGCTCCTCCCCTTCCCTCAGACTCAAACTCTCATTCATGGCCTTCTGTCAAAGTTCTTGCTCAACGGCTCTTTGGCATCACACCGACGACTCACCACTGTAGGCCACACACCCCAGCCTGTGATTGGTCAGGAGTCAGTGGAGGTGTTAGGCCACTCCTACCCACGGGATGACTTCACCAACATCACTGCGAAGATCCTGGCAAAGGTGGGCCGCAACCTTCACAACCAGCATCATCATCCTCTGTGGCTGATCAAGGAGCGAATCAGAGCTCACTTTTACAGGTAGGTCAGGTGTGACTCAGCAGCCAATCAGCTCTTAGAGCTCGTGACTTCTGGTAGTGTTGCTGCTGCAGTTCCCGCAAACGTCTTCGAGGTGGCACACGTCCACTTAGGGTAGCAAACCGTCTCTGCTTCTACAGGAAGCATGGTGTTCTGCAGACTGCTCATTATGGGATGTGAGTGACTTTTACCCAAAAACATGATCCAGGTGTCTGGAATGAGAGAGAAGGCCAGGTGGTGTGTGTGTGTGTGTGTGTGTGTGTGTGTGTGTGTGTGTGTGTGTGTGTGTGTGTGTGTGTGTGTGTGTGTGTGTGTGTGTGTGTGTGTGTGTGTGTGTGTGTGTGTGTGTGTGTGTGTGTGTGTGTGTGTGTGTGTGTGTGTGTGTGTGTGTGTGTGTGTGTGTGTGTGTGTGTGTGTGTGTGTGTGTGAGTGTGAGAGTGTGAGATAGAGCTAGTTGAGCTCTGGGCCGGCGCTGCTTTATGATTCTAGCATTTGTCGGGTCGTGAACCTCCGTCCTTGTTGGAGCGGGAGCTCTGGAAGCAGCAGGACACCTGAGAGCTTCAGACCTGATCACCTGATTTCTATTGCTCCAGGTGTGTCTTCATGGAGCTGAATTACACAACAGCCGACTCACAACTGGGTCGGCCTCAGCTGAGTTCCATGGGGAGTTTTGGTTCTTCAGACGTGAACCTGATGGTTCTGGTCTGTTGGGGTGACGTTAGAATGACCTGATGAAGCTTCTCATATTTAAATTTTCTTCCTAAGGCCAAAGACTTTTAGAAAAACTTCAGTTTCACATTCCAGGATGAACAAAGCTTCCTTGTGCTGGATTCTCCTGACAATTGTTCCTCCACAGCTCCTTCATCACCCGCTCGGGGAACCCTCTCTTCTCCGTTCATGATAACCTGAGCCCGGTGGTGTCGGTGGAGCAGAACTTTGACAGGTCAGGACCTCCGTGTTGTCCTTCAGACTAAAAACCGTTCACAAGGTTAAAGTTTCTGCTGCTGCAGGTTTTTTTGTTTTAGCTCAAATCTTTTTGTGCGGGTGTTTGATTAACAGCTTGCTGATCCCCCCCGACCATCCCAGCAGGAAACGAGGAGACAACTATTACCTGAACAGGTGAGTCTTTTCTGCTTTCCTCTGAAGGTTTGGTAAACTATTCTATATTAATGACGGGAGAAGGGGATGATGTCATTCAGCTTTATTAGGATCACTCGTGTTGACATGAAATAATAAATGTTAAGTTTATTTAAACTCTAAATGAAAACTCAGATTTTATATGTTCATAAATCTTTAACTTCATTTATAAAAAGGAGAAGAAACAATACTTTATAATTAAAATAAATAAAAAGATTCTTAAATGTATAAAAATCAGGAAAATAAAAAAACGTAGTGACTAAAAACGATGCAAGGAAAAGAGAAAATGAAGAAGAAAGGTTCATTTTTAAACATGGTGGTTTTTACTATGATGGTACATAATTCACATCAGGAGGTTTTTTAGTAGGAACATTCAGGATTTACAGAAAAGACAATTTAGCTCGTTCGTCAGCGGGGCTTTCAGACCACTTAGGAGGTGAGGAAAGTTTATGGGCGCTGAAGGGGGCGTTCACATGCTAATGGTGGATGCTATAAGGTCAACTATACAGTTAGCTCAGTCTAGCTGTTAGCTCAGACTAGTCAAAAACTCAGACTATCTGTTAGCTGAGATTAGCCATAAACTCAGACTAGCTGTTAGTCTGAGTTTATGGCTAATCTCAGACTATCTGTTAGCTCAGACTAGTCATAAACTCAGACTAGCTGTTAGCTGACATTAGCCATTAACTCAGACTATCTGTTAGCTCAGACTAGCCATTAACTCAGACTAGCTGTTAGTCTGAGTTTATGGCTAATCTCAGACTATCTGTTAGCTCAGACTAGTCAAAAACTCAGACTAGCTGTTAGCTGACATTAGCCATTAACTCAGACTATCTGTTAGCTCAGACGAGCCATTAACTCAGACTAGCTGTTAGTCTGAGTTTATGGCTAATCTCAGCTAACAGCTAGTCTGAGTTTATGGCTAATCTCAGCTATCTGTTAGCTCCGACTAGCCATAAACTCAGACTTCCTGTTAGCTCAGACTAGTCATAAACTCAGACTAGCTGTTAGCTGAGATTAGCCATGAAGTCAGACTTGCTGTTAGCTCAGACTAGCTGTTAGCTCAGACTTGCTGAGATTAGCCATCATCTGTCCTAAAGTACATAAAGTATTTCTGTGAACAGGGGCTAACAGGTGAAGGCGTTTTTCATAACCTTGTCCTAATAGCTGAGATTCCCTTTAACGGAAACAGGAAGTGTGTGAATTCCTGCTTATAAAGAGTCTTGTTTCCTGCCGTTATCCCAGCAGGTGCTTTTAGTTTTGTTTGACGCCTCTCATGGTTTTCTTCAGAAACACGATGCTCCGCGCTCACACCTCTGCCCACCAGACGGAACTGGTCCGGTCGGGTCTGGATGCGTTCCTTTTGGCGGGAGATGTTTACCGACGAGATGAGGTCGATGCTAGCCACTACCCGGTCTTCCACCAGATGGAGGGGGTCCGACTCTTCTCCAACCACGAGGTTCGACCCAAACAGAACCAGGCTTCTGTGTTATTAAAGTCTCATTTAGAAGAGATTTCATTATATTGAGTGAAATGCAGACATAAACTGCCCTGCGCTGCCACCTGGTGGCATCAGATGGTGCAGCAGATCTAGATGATTTTTTATGCATTTTACTGATAACTGTAAAATCCACATCTGTGATGGTGGTTCTGATCGGGTCCGCTGTGTGTCCAGCTGTTCTCTAAGGTCCAGAGAGGAGAGGAGCTGGCCCTGTTTGAGCCAGGAGGCCGTCGGACTCCACAGAAACAGGAGGCGCACACCCTGGAGGCGGTGAAGCTGGTGGAGTTTGACCTGAAACACACTCTGACCCGACTCGTCACTCACCTATTTGGCTCAGGTGAGACTGGCAGGATGTTCTGGGTTCAGCTGACACCATCAGGCTTTATCAAGCTCCTGTGTCCCGTCAGGTGTGGAGGTCCGGTGGGTCGACTGCTACTTCCCCTTCACCCACCCGTCCTTTGAGATGGAGGTCCGTTTCCAGGGCGACTGGATGGAGGTTCTGGGCTGTGGAGTGATGGAGCAGAAGCTGCTGAACTCAGGTCAGATTTGTCCGTGTGCTGGACGATGAGGTGAAGTGCATGCTGACCTGGAAACAGAACCAAGCCGTCTCTGTGAGATGGATCAGGGACCTGAAGAGCTGGATGTGTCTTTAGAGAGGATTTATACAGAACATAGGAGGAGGAGGAGGAGGAGGAGGAGGAGACTCTTATAGCTTCTGTTAGTCTCAGTGATTTGCTGTTTTGTGGCGTTAAACGTCTCAGACAGGAAGTTACCTGCTGACTTCCTGTCTGCAGCGATGGAACAGCCTGACCTGCTCCTCTGCAGCCAGCTGGTTCCTCCTCCCCGAGCCTCCTGCTCCTCTGCAGCCAGCTGGTTCCTCCTCCCCGAGCCTCCTGCTCCTCTGCAGCCAGCTGGTTCCTCCTCCCCGAGCCTCCTGCTCCTCTGCAGCCAGCTGGTTCCTCCTCCCCGAGCCTCCTGCTCCTCTGCAGCCAGCTGGTTCCTCCTCCCCGAGCCTCCTGCTCCTCTGCTGTCAGCCTGCTAAGTGGCCGACTTGCTGCTTTGCCCTTGAACAAGCGGCGGCGGCGCGCCGCTTCACCGCTGCTTGTTCCGATCAATAATACATGCTTTAAAAGGCGGAGAGCGGTGGATCAAACTCCCGCTCCGAGTGTGTGTTCCTGCTGACACGTTCCAGATGTGAGTGCTACAGCGTGCGCCGGAGCCGTGAACGCGTCAGCCTGATGGTTCTGGTCCCGTCTCCGGCCTCCATCTAACAGGTGTTGTAAACCAGCCGGGTAAAGCCGGGACATGAGCGTTCTGAATGAAACCAGTGCAGGCAGGAAAGGTCCAGCTTCCTGTGACTCATCTAGTTTAGGGTTCATGTTTCTACTGGGGAGTCTACCTGGGGGGCGGGGCTTGCTCACCTGTTCTACCTGAATGTCATTGATGTCTACAGGGTTAGGGTTAGCTTTCTGTTCATCACACACATTGAGCCTCATGTACCTGCTGCTGGAAGAACCCGGCGTAACCGGATCAGAACTGGGCCGAGCTGCTGTTTGTGTTGGTTTGATTTAGAAATGAGCAGCAGGTGAATTTAGAGCTGCATCTGCCAGCCCCACCACCAGGAGGAGCTGCAGAGCAGGAGGAGGATCGCTGTGTGTGTGTGTGTGTGTGTGTGTGTGTGTGTGTGTGTGTGTGTGTGTGTGTGTGTGTGTGTGTTATTGAGTGTGTGTGTGTGTGTGTGTGTGTTATTGAGTGTGTGTGTGTGTATGTGTGTTATTGAGTGTGTGTGTGTGTATGTGTGTTATTGAGTGTGTGTGTGTGTTATTGAGTGTGTGTGTGTGTATGTGTGTTATTGAGTGTGTGTGTGTGTATGTGTGTTATTGAGTGTGTGTGTGTGTATGTGTGTTATTGAGTGTGTGTGTGTGTGTTTTCGTGCACTCGGTTAAATCCATCCCATCACCGAGGCGTGACTGAAATTCCCGGCTCCAGGACTCCTGGGGAGGCAGAGCGCTGCCGGCTGCTTCCTGCCGCGGTGCCGGTTCTGTGTGAGCCCTTCCTGAGGCAGTGGGAGGTTAAACTGCTGCTCAGGTGCAGAGGAACAGGAAGCTGCGTCTCAGGTGTGACGCCTCAGAACACAAGCAGCCTAACTTCTTCTCAGGAACACCAACGTAGGCCCGGTGCTCATGTCAGCTGGTGGTTGGCTTGTGACCTCTGTTCCTCTGGAAGGTGCTTATAGATGACTTGCTTCCTGAACAGCCTCGGTTCTGAGAAATAGAGTTTACAGCCTTCAGAACTGATGAGCTAACAGCTAGTCTGGTGTGATTCTGGTTCAGAACCACCCTATAAAGAGAACCGGTTGCTCCCCAGTAAAACCTGTTAGAGCAGATGCCATTTACACAAGGCATTGTGGGTAATGTAAGTCTGCACTGGTTTGCTTTGCTCTCTGGGCCTGACGAATGTTTGTGTCGCTCTGATCTAAAGGAAGTGGTTTATGGTGTTGTTTGGTTACTTAGGTGCACCAGTGTTGCTCACCAGCTACCCCCGGTGGCACCGAGATGCCATCAGACATCTGATTATTGAGTTTGGTTCCTCCACCCCCAACGACGACTAAAGCCCGGATCACACTGCGGCCGCCTTAGCCCGGTCCCTCGTCGGTCGTCCAGTCTGACCGGCTCTGCGGCAGCTTCATGAGCCGTCTCACGACCAAAGACTCAAACGAGTCTACAGGCGTGCTGGAAACCTACCACTCCTGTCTGCAACCGACCAATGAAAACACCCCCCAGCAGCGAGACTCCGCCTCTCTGAGCTCCGGTTCCAATAGAGTAGATTATAAACTACTCACCAGCTTTTATTTCTGTTAGCAGCCCGAGTTAAACCGGAGTTCTACTAAAATAACCAAACTACCTGTAGACCATCAGCCGAGGCCTGACTGTGAGTGAGAGAAGAAGAGCTCACCAACGTGTAAATAAACACAAACATCACATCCCTCTGCTGTTGGTGGAAACTTCACACATCCAGCCAGTGAGGATGCTTCAGCAGCGGCGAGCTGCAGGGGGACAGAGGAAGCTAACCCTAAACCCTAACCGTGATGACGAGCTGTCTCAGAGGAAGAAGTTTAGATAAGGAAGCCGTCTGTGGCAGCTCGTGGCTCCTCTGTAGTTTAGCGGGTTTGTTTGTTTAAAGGAGACGGATGAAGGACCCGCACACACATCAGCTGTTTAGCTGGAGGACGGGAAAGGAGTCTGACGCCAAAGCAGGGTTTTAAAAGCCCTTCCTCTGAGGAAGAGGAGCTGACGCTAAAGGAGCGTTTTGGTTAGCGGTCTGCTTCTGAGGTGTTGTCATGGCGCAGCGTGTCCTGCTGGAGCGACACGTCCTTCAGTCTGCCTCCTTTCTGGAGCTCACAGCGCCACCCGGGCGTGAGTCATGTTCAGTCTTCTAACGGTTCTCCATAGATCCTCATGGCTCACATCGGATGGTGTTCCCCCCCCGCCCACCACACACACACACACCCCACACCACCCGCCCACAGGTCCGTTCTGTCTGTCCTGTAAAAGAAATCAGCAGAGTCCCACCCTTACCTCCAGTTAGAGTCAAACTGGTGACAGCACACACACACACACACTCACACACACACACACACACACACACACACACACACACACACACACACACACACACACACACACACACACACACACTCAATAACACACACACACACACACTCAATAACACACACACACACACACACACACACACACTCACACACACACACACA
>NC_091747.1:63922436-63929936 GCF_043380555.1 Nothobranchius furzeri
ATCCCCTCATACATCCCCTCATCTTCCATCCATCCCTCCATCATCTATCCATCCCCTCATCTTCCCTCCATCCCTCCATCATCCATCCCTCCTTCATCCATCCCTCCATCATCCATCCCTCCATCATTCTTCCCTCCATCATTCTTCCCTCCTTCGTCCATCCCTCCTTCATCCATCCCTCCTTCATCCATCCCTCCCCTCATTGTCCATCCCTCCCCTCATCCATCTCATCTTCCATCCATCCCTCCATCATCCATCCATCCATCATCCATCCATCCCCTCATCTTCCATCCATCCCTCCATCATCTATCCATCCCCTCATCTTCCATCCCTCCCTCCATCATCCATCCATCCCCTCATCTTCCCTCCATCCCTCCTTCATCCATCCCTCCTTCATCCATCCCTCCATCATCCATCCCTCCATCATCCATCCCTCCATCATTCTTCCCTCCATCATTCTTCCCTCCTTCATCCATCCCTCCTTCATCCATCCCTCCCCTCATTGTCCATCCCTCCCCTCATCCATCCCCTCATCTTCCATCCCTCCCTTCTTTCCCTCATCTTCCATCCCTCCATCATCCATCCCTCCATCATCCATCCCTCCATCATTCTTCCCTCCATCATTCTTCCCTCCTTCATCCATCCCTCCTTCATCCATCCCTCCCCTCATTGTCCATCCCTCCCCTCATCCATCCCCTCATCTTCCATCCCTCCCTTCTTTCCCTCATCTTCCATCCCTCCATCATCCATCCCTCCATCATCCATCCCTCCTTCATCCATCCCTCCATCATCCATCCCTCCATCATTCTTCCCTCCATCATTCTTCCCTCCTTCATCCATCCCTCCTTCATCCATCCCCCCTCATCTTCCATCCCTCCCTTCTTTCCCTCATCTTCCATCCCTCCATCATCCATCCCTCCTTCATCCATCCCTCCATCATCCATCCTTCCTTCATCCATCCCTCCTTCATCCATCCCTCCATCATCCGTCCCTCCATCATCCGTCCCTCCATCATTCTTCCCTCCATCATTCTTCCCTCCTTCATCCATCCCTCCTTCATCCATCCCTCCCCTCATTGTCCATCCCTCCCCTCATCCATCCCCTCATCTTCCATCTCTCCCTTCTTTCCCTCATCTTCCATCCCTCCATCATCCATCCCTCCATCATCCATCCCTCCTTCATCCATCCCTCCATCATCCATCCCTCCATCATCCATCCCTCCTTCATCCATCCCTCCATCATCCATCCCTCCATCATTCTTCCCTCCATCATTCTTCCCTCCTTCATCCATCCCTCCTTCATCCATCCCCCCTCATCTTCCATCCCTCCCTTCTTTCCCTCATCTTCCATCCCTCCTTCATCCATCCCTCCATCATCCATCCCTCCATCATCCATCCCTCCATCATTCTTCCCTCCATCATTCTTCCCTCCTTCATCCATCCCTCCATCATCCATCCCTCCTTCATCCATCCCTCCATCTCTCTTCCCTCCATCATCCATCCCTCCTTCATCCATCCCTCCATCATTCTTCCCTCCTTCATCCATCCCTCCATCATCCATCCCTCCTCCTTCATCCATCCCTCCATCATTCTTCCCTCCTTCATCCATCCCTCCTTCATTCATCCCTCCCCTCATCATCCATCCCTCCTTCATCCATCCCTCCATCTCTCTTCCCTCCATCATCCACCCCTCCATCATCCATCCCTCCTCCTTCATCCATCCCTCCATCATTCTTCCCTCCTTCATCCATCCCTCCATCATTCTTCCCTCCTTCATCCATCCCTCCATCATCCATCCCTCCTCCTTCATCCATCCCTCCATCATTCTTCCCTCCTTCATCCATCCCTCCTTCATTCATCCCTCCCCTCATCATCCATCCCTCCTTCATCCATCCCTCCATCTCTCTTCCCTCCATCATCCACCCTCCTTCATCCATCCCTCCATCATCCATCCCTCCTTCATCCATCCCTCCATCATTCTTCCCACCTTCATCCATCCCTCCATCATCCATCCCTCCTCCTTCATCCATCCCTCCATCATTCTTCCCTCCTTCATCCATCCCTCCATCATTCATCCCTCCTTCATCCATCCATCCATCTCTCTTCCCTCCATCATCCATTCCTCCTCCTTCATCCATCCCTCCATCATTCTTCCCTCCTTCATCCATCCCTCCATCATTCTTCCCTCCTTCATCCATCCCTCCATCATCCATCCCTCCTTCATTCATCCCTCCCCTCATCATCCATCCCTCCTTCATCCATCCCTCCATCATCCATCCCTCCTTCATTCATCCCTCCATCATCCATCCCTCCTTCATTCATCCCTCCCCTCATCATCCATCCCTCCTTCATCCATCCCTCCATCTCTCTTCCCTCCATCATCCACCCTCCTTCATCCATCCCTCCTCCTTCATCCATCCCTCCATCATTCTTCCCTCCTTCATCCATCCCTCCATCATCCATCCCTCCTCCTTCATCCATCCCTCCATCATTCTTCCCTCCTTCGTCCATCCCTCCTTCATCCATCCATCCCCTCATCTTCCATCCATCCCTCCATCATCTATCCATCCCCTCATCTTCCATCCCTCCCTCCATCATCCATCCCTCCATCATTCTTCCCTCCATCATTCTTCCCTCCTTCATCCATCCCTCCTTCATCCATCCCTCCCCTCATTGTCCATCCCTCCCCTCATCCATCCCCTCATCTTCCATCCCTCCATCATCTATCCATCCCCTCATCTTCCATCCCTCCCTCCTTCATCCATCCATCCCCTCATCTTCCATCCATCCCTCCATCATCTATCCATCCCCTCATCTTCCATCCCTCCCTCCATCATCCATCCATCCCCTCATCCATCCCCTCATCTTCCCACCATCCCTCCTTCATCCATCCCTCCATCATCCATCCCTCCATCATCCATCCCTCCATCATTCTTCCCTCCATCATTCTTCCCTCCTTCATCCATCCCTCCTTCATCCATCCCTCCCCTCATTGTCCATCCATCCCCTCATCCATCCCCTCATCTTCCATCCATCCCTCCATCATCCATCCCTCCATCATCCATCCCTCCATCATTCTTCCCTCCATCATTCTTCCCTCCTTCATCCATCCCTCCTTCATCCATCCCTCCCCTCATTGTCCATCCCTCCCCTCATCCATCCCCTCATCTTCCATCCCTCCATCATCTATCCATCCCCTCATCTTCCATCCCTCCCTCCTTCATCCATCCATCCCCTCATCTTCCATCCATCCCTCCATCATCTATCCATCCCCTCATCTTCCATCCCTCCCTCCATCATCCATCCATCCCCTCATCCATCCCCTCATCTTCCCCCCATCCCTCCTTCATCCATCCCTCCATCATACATCCCTCCATCATCCATCCCTCCATCATTCTTCCCTCCATCATTCTTCCCTCCTTCATCCATCCCTCCTTCATCCATCCCTCCCCTCATTGTCCATCCCTCCCCTCATCCATCCCCTCATCTTCCATCCCTCCCTTCTATCCCTCATCTTCCATCCCTCCATCATCCATCCCTCCATCATCCATCCCTCCATCATTCTTCCCTCCATCATTCTTCCCTCCTTCATCCATCCCTCCTTCATCCATCCCTCCATCATTCTTCCCTCCATCATTCTTCCCTCCTTCATCCATCCCTCCTTCATCCATCCCCCCTCATCTTCCATCCCTCCCTTCTTTCCCTCATCTTCCATCCCTCCTTCATCCATCCCTCCATCATCCATCCCTCCATCATCCATCCCTCCTTCATCCATCCCTCCATCATCCATCCCTCCTTCATCCATCCCTCCATCATCCATCCCTCCTTCATCCATCCCTCCTTCATCCATCCCTCCATCATCCATCCCTCCATCATCCATCCCTCCATCATTCTTCCCTCCATCATTCTTCCCTCCTTCATCCATCCCTCCCCTCATTGTCCATCCCTCCCCTCATCCATCCCCTCATCTTCCATCCCTCCCTTCTTTCCCTCATCTTCCATCCCTCCATCATCCATCCCTCCATCATCCATCCCTCCTTCATCCATCCCTCCATCATCCATCCCTCCATCATCCATCCCTCCTTCATCCATCCCTCCATCATCCATCCCTCCATCATTCTTCCCTCCATCATTCTTCCCTCCTTCATCCATCCCTCCTTCATCCATCCCCCCTCATCTTCCATCCCTCCCTTCTTTCCCTCATCTTCCATCCCTCCTTCATCCATCCCTCCATCATCCATCCCTCCATCATCCATCCCTCCATCATTCTTCCCTCCATCATTCTTCCCTCCTTCATCCATCCCTCCATCATCCATCCCTCCTTCATCCATCCCTCCATCTCTCTTCCCTCCATCATCCACCCCTCCATCATCCATCCCTCCTCCTTCATCCATCCCTCCATCATTCTTCCCTCCTTCATCCATCCATCCATCTCTCTTCCCTCCATCATCCATTCCTCCTCCTTCATCCATCCCTCCATCATTCTTCCCTCCTTCATCCATCCCTCCATCATTCATCGCTCCTTCATCCATCCATCCATCCATCTCTCTTCCCTCCATCATCCATTCCTCCTCCTTCATCCATCCCTCCATCATTCTTCCCTCCTTCATCCATCCCTCCATCATTCTTCCCTCCTTCATCCATCCCTCCATCATCCATCCCTCCTTCATCCATCCCTCCATCATCCATCCCTCCTTCATTCATCCCTCCCCTCATCATCCATCCCTCCATCCATCCCTCCATCATCCATGCCTCTTTCATTCATCCCTCCATCATCCATCCCTCCTTCATCCATCCCTCCATCTCTCTTCCCTCCATCATCCACCCTCCTTCATCCATCCCTCCATCATTCTTCCCTCCTTCATCCATCCCTCCATCATCCATCCCTCCTTCATCCACCCTCCTTCATCCATCCCTCCATCATTCTTCCCTCCTTCATCCATCCCTCCATCATCCATCCCTCCATCATCCACCCTCCTTCATCCATCCCTCCATCATTCTTCCCTCCTTCATCCATCCATCCATCATCCATCCCTCCTCCTTCATCCATCCCTCATCTTCCATCCCTCCTTCATCCATCCCTCCATCATCCATCCCTCCTTCATCCATCCCTCCATCATCCATCCCTCCTCCTTCATCCATCCCTCCATCATTCTTCCCTCCTTCATCCATCCATCCTCTCTAACTAGTATAGTTGCTCCATATCAGTTTTCAATTTTCAACATTACATTTCATCCATCCTGTCAGCATAATCATTGGTAAACAGCTGATAGACACACACACACACACACACACACACACACACACACACACACACACACACACACACACACACACACACACACACACACACACACACACACACACACACACACACACACACACACGCTCCCTGACCAACAAATGAGCGTGTGAGCAAAGAGAGGGAGTGTCCACTGGTGTCCTATTCTACGTATTCTCTGTGTGTGTGTGTGTGTGTGTGTGTGTGTGTGTGTGTGTGTGTGTGTGTGTGTGTGTGTGTGTGTGTGTGTGTGTGTGTGTGTGTGTGTGTGTGTGTGTGTGTGTGTGTGTGTGTGTGTGTGTGTGTGTGTCTCCTGGGTTTATGAAGGGCAGAACAAACATTTGTTTGTGCAGCGATCCATCTCAGCCCGACCCGCTGCCTCCATAACAGGCAGCATGTTGGTGTGTGTGTGTGTGAGTGTGTGTGTGAGTGTGTGTGTGTGTGTGTGGGGGGGGGGGGGCAGCTGACGGGTGGATAAACAAACCTCTCCATCGATCATAAATAGATGATCAACAATAATAATTACACATTCTGGATAAAAATGCTCTGAGTAATAGTTTATGAGTTTTCACAGAGACGTTTGTTATTAATCTTCCTGGATTATTTCTCTTCCTCTGCTGGTAATTTGAGTTTAGGACGTTTCAGCAGCGCCTGCGTTTTAGCACCATAATGTTTTTGTCCCTAGAGAGACTTGCTGACCAGTCTGGGTGTGGTGGATCCTGCTTTATTCACCTGCGCTGCTTAAACCCTTTCTGTCACATGACCATTCAGAAACACACATTCATGGCTTCATGTCTGGATTATTGTCATTCTCTTAATGCTGGAATTAACCAAGCTTCCAGATCCAGACAACAAAAGTCCAAAATTCAGTGGCTAGGTTCCTGAGGGGGCCAGAAGAAGGAGTCGTGTCACTCCCATGCTGGAGCGCCTGCGCTGGCTTTCTACTGGTGGTAGAAGTCACTGCTGGGAACCACACCACCATGCCTCCTACCCATGCGTCCCATCACGGCCTCTTAGATCCTTACATCGGACCTTTTGGAAGTTCCACCAGAGGAGAGCGGGCTTTTCATTTCTCCGACCTAAATTATGGAATGGTCTCCCGCCGGAGGTGAGGCCGGCTCCGTCGTTGGATTAAAGAGGCGTTGTTCTTCTTCGACCTTCTCATAGGAGCTGGGGTGAGTCTAGTTTTATTGTCTCTACTGCTGCTGTCTGGGTATGAGACGGTTTTATGATTTTTTACCTTTTTACTCGCATCACATGGAGAACTTTGGGCACGATACGTGTGAGAAGGTGCTTTAATAGATGATCTATGATTTTAGACAAATCCGCATTTTTCTTCTTTGTTTTCTGTTTCTAAGAAAGCAAACATGAATCTTCACCCAGACCCGTCAGTGAGGACTAAACACAGCTGGGGAGCGAGTGGTGGGCGGAGTCTAGGTGTGGGCAAGATATCAAAAACGCATCTATTTGTCCATGTTTGTATTTTCTGTATGTATAAAAGGAAAAGGCGAGTAGGTTGGTGGTGCTCTTACCGACCAGAAGGGGTGGAGTCACATGACTCAGACTGGGGTAACATCCTCCATGTGCAGTAATGTAAACATACTTAATAATGAGAATCTGTCTTCAGTACTTTGCAGTAAAACTTTACTTCTGATACTTTTGTACTTGTTCAGCTGTACTTATGTTTTCAATCCTAACAACTAAAAGTACTTTAGTACTTCATTTTGCAGTGTTTAAGTAGCAATAGATGTAGCTCAGGTGTCACCAACCTGTCCTGGAGGGCCACCATCCTGTTCTTTGCTCCTACACACCTGATTGAAAGGAACGAGTAACTAACACACCTGTGCAGGGTTCAGGAGAGGATAAAATGTGTGGCGGAGCAGGAAACAGAAAACCAGCAGGATGGTAGCCCTCGAGGACTGGAGTTGGTGACACCTGAGCTGGGGGAACTTACTACCAATAAAGCGGGCTGTGGAGCGATCATGCTGCCACAGCCCCCCCTGGTGGACAGCGTTTGTTTTCGTGCGTACGGGTCGATGGAGGTGATGTCAGCCCATAAACGCCGGTCCTACCAGAACCTGAGACACTCGGTGAAACCAGGATGAAAACGTTCTCCTGATTCGGTGGTTGTTTACGATGTTCATGATGACATCATCTGTGTCACATGACCCAGTCAGGTTTAAAACCATCAGTTTCATTTTATCTCCCAGAGATCCGGTG
>NC_091747.1:63937436-63944936 GCF_043380555.1 Nothobranchius furzeri
GTCCTAGACCAGATCCAGACTGGGTTTAAATTGGGCCTAGACTGGTCCTAGACCAGATCCAGACTGGGTTTAGACCGGGCCTAGACTGGTCCTAGACCAGATCCAGACTGGGTTTAAATTGGGCCTAGACTGGTCCTAGACCAGATCCAGACTGGGTTTAGACCGGGCCTTGACTGGTCCTAGACCAGATCCAGACTGGGTTTAAATTGGGCCTAGACTGGTCCTAGACCAGATCCAGACTGGGTTTCGACCGGGCCTAGACTGGTCCTAGACCAGATCCAGACTGGGTTTAGACCGGGCCTAGACTGGTCCTAGACCAGATCCAGACTGGGTTTAGACTGGGCCTAGACTGGTCCCAGACCAGATCCAGACTGGGTTTAGACCGGGCCTAGACTGGTCCTAGACCAGATCCAGACTGGGTTTAGACCGGGCCTAGACTGGTCCTAGACCAGATCCAGACTGGGTTTAGACCGGGCCTAGACTGGTCCTAGACCAGATCCAGACTGGGTTTAGACCGGGCCTAGACTGGTCCTAGACCAGATCCAGACTGGGTTTAAACCGGGCCTAGACTGGTCCTAGACCAGATCCAGACTGGGTTTAGACCGGGCCTAGACTGGTCCTAGACCAGATCCAGACTGGGTTTAAATTGGGCCTAGACTGGTCCTAGACCAGATCCAGACTGGGTTTAGACCGGGTCTAGACTGGTCCTAGACCAGATCCAGACTGGGTTTAAATTGGGCCTAGACTGGTCCTAGACCAGATCCAGACTGGGTTTAGACCGGGCCTAGACTGGTCCTAGACCAGATCCAGACTGGGTTTAAATTGGGCCTAGACTGGTCCTAGACCAGATCCAGACTGGGTTTAGACCGGGCCTAGACTGGTCCTAGACCAGATCCAGACTGGGTTTAGACCGGGCCTAGACTGGGTCTAGACCGGGCCTAGACTGGGTTTCGACCGGGCCTAGACTGGTCCTAGACCAGATCCAGACTGGGTTTAGACCGGGCCTAGACTGGTCCTAGACCAGATCCAGACTGGGTTTAGACCGGGCCTAGACTGGTCCTAGACCAGATCCAGACTGGGTTTAGACCGGGCCTAGACTGGTCCTAGACCAGATCCAGACTGGGTTTAAACCGGGCCTAGACTGGTCCTAGACCAGACCCAGACTGGGTTTAAACCGGGCCTAGACTGGTCCTAGACCAGATCCAGACTGGGTTTAGACCGGGCCTAGACTGGTCCTAGACCAGATCCAGACTGGGTTTAAATTGGGCCTAGACTGGTCCTAGACCAGATCCAGACTGGGTTTAGACCGGGCCTAGACTGGTCCTAGACCAGATCCAGACTGGGTTTAAATTGGGCCTAGACTGGTCCTAGACCAGATCCAGACTGGGTTTAGACCGGGCCTAGACTGGTCCTAGACCAGATCCAGACTGGGTTTAAATTGGGCCTAGACTGGTCCTAGACCAGATCCAGACTGGGTTTAGACCGGGCCTAGACTGGTCCTAGACCAGATCCAGACTGGGTTTAGACCGGGCCTAGACTGGGTCTAGACCGGGCCTAGACTGGGTTTAGACCGGGCCTAGACTGGTCCTAGACCAGATCCAGACTGGGTTTAGACCGGGCCTAGACTGGTCCTAGACCAGATCCAGACTGGGTTTAGACCGGGTCTAGACTGGTCCTAGACCAGATCCAGACTGGGTTTAGACCGGGCCTAGACCGGGCCTAGACTGGGTTTAGACCGGGCCTAGACTGGACAGGATATAGAAGACATTCGAGAGCGATTCAAACCTTTCAGAGTCTCCTGAGGTCCTGGGTTCTTCCTGATGATTGAGGTCACAGAGGTCAGACGAGTTCAGCGTTCATCAGAGATAAACCAGTAGTAAACTGGGTCACACTAATAAACCAGGAAATAAGGGTTCATGGTCACTCTCCAAATAACAACATTTATTCATAAAATCTGAGACCATTCCAGGAAGTAAACCCAGCCGACCCGGGCCAACAGGACACCAGTCAGGTCCAGGAGCTGAGCAGGCGGTGAGACAGGAGGACTAAAGTAAACAGACCACGCCAACAACAACAACGCCTAGACCCTGGCCTTATTTATCTGCATATTCATGCTCCAGCCTCTGTGTTACCATGGTAACCACTCACAGGATTGTAGTGTGTAATTGCAGGAAGTCCAGGTGACATGCTGAGGTCAGAGTTCTGTCTTACCTGCAGCAGAAATAAAGTCTGACGTTCTGTTTTCTGACAGATGGAGAGGCAGACTGCCATCACACACACACACACACACACACACACTCACACACACACACACACACACACACACACACACACACACACACACACACACACACACACACGCCAGTAAAGGTGAGTTTGGGGGATTTCCCTTCTGTTGGCTGAAGCTTCGTGTCTCATTATCCAGTCTGCGGTCCCGTTTGTCCCGTTTTTAATGAGAACACTGGGCCTGATGGAGCCAGAACCGGGTCAAATGGACTCCTGGAGTGGAGTAAAGAGCCCAGGATGCTCCTCAGGAGAGCAGAACCAGGTCCAAGTTCCTCTGAGCGTTTTACGCTCGGATAAAACCTCAGATTAAATCAGCTGATGTCGTTATTCTGGGCGTCAGCCATCTTTGCGTCTCCTTAGGAAGTTCAACATCAGGATGAGCCGTCTGAACGGAGCTCGGCTGAAATCAGGAGGAGGTCCAGCCTGGACCTCCTGGCAGCTGATGAACGGGTTTGGTTTGGTTCTGTGAGAGTATTATAAATAAAACGAAGAATTCTGCTCCAGCGTGGCTCGGCGTGGGAAGCATTATTTCTTCTCTGGTTTTCCAACAGGAATGTGACGGTATTCCCAGATCTCAGTAGATGAGCCTGATCTCTGATGTTCACCTGAATCAGAATAACCGACAGCGCGGAGGAGCTCTGACCTCATCAGACCCTCCTCGTCTCAGAGGCTGGTGAGAAATGGTCCGAGCCTCCACTAAGCACAGGATCAGGCTGCTTCACCTCGTCAAGTCCCGGCCACTTCCCAGTAATCCAGCTGTAATTACCAGCGGATCTCTGCCGTGTGACCGCGCTCACACACCTGCGGCAGGCTTCTAGGGACAGGTGGATCCATCCGGAGCAGGCGCTGAAGCTCTGAGTCTGTCAGCAGGACCAGGACATCTGGAAGCATGAGTCACGTTCCAGCCTGGATCTAAATCCAGACAGGAAGTGATGATTCCTGCCCTCGTCTTTATTTCACTGCATCAGAGCAGAACCTGGAAACGCTGAGTCATGTTCCCAAATAAAACCTGTTGCTGAGTCAGCGGCGTTGGATTTGGAGATTAAATAACTAAACATTTCATTTATTCACAACTTTAAATAAATCTGCTGAACATTCAAACGATCCGAAGATTCACCAGATCTAAAGTTTCTGTTCGGTCCGATTTACATCGAAGTACTGAAGAACCCATCTCCAGTGGTTCTCAGGTTCTGGGTCATGTCTCTGACTCAGGACCAGGAGGAGTCGGGAGGACCAGGAGGAGTCGGAGGAGCAGGAGGAGTCGGAGGAGCAGGAGGAGTCGGAGGACCAGGAGGAGTCGGAGGACCAGGAGGAGTCGGAGGACCAGGAGGAGTCGGAGGACCAGGAGGAGTCAGAGGACCAGGAGGAGTCAGAGGAGCAGGAGGAGTCGGGAGGAGCAGGAGGAGTCGGGAGGAGCAGGAGGAGTCGAGAGGACCAGGAGGAGTCGGGAGGACCAGGAGGAGTCGGAGGACCAGGAGGAGTCGGAGGACCAGGAGGAGTCAGAGGACCAGGAGGAGTCAGAGGACCAGGAGGAGTCGGGGGACCAGGAGGAGTCGGAGGACCAGGAGGAGTCGGAGGACCAGGAGGAGTCGGAGGACCAGGAGGAGTCGGAGGACCAGGAGGAGTCGGAGGAGCAGGAGGAGTCAGAGGAGCAGGAGGAGTCGAGAGGACCAGGAGGAGTCGGAGGAGCAGGAGGAGTCGGAGGAGCAGGAGACAGCTTTGGGAGGAGCTGGAGATGAAATCGAGAATGAATACGTTAAATTGTTCCATCTACCCAACAAATGGATCTTCTCACAAACGTTTGATACCAGATGGTTTCAGATTCTCTTACTTTCACCTCAGAGATGTATTTCCACACACACACACACACACACACACACACACACACACACACACACACACACACACACACACACACACACACACACACACACACACTCTCCCCAGCGTATCGATCCATCACCAGCAGGATAATCCCAGTTGTTGCCTGGTTACTAGTCACTACATAATTTATGTTTAACTCATAAGTAATTCAGGAGCAAAGCAGCTGCTTCCATAACCCTCATTCATTCATTCATTCATTCATTCATTCATTCATTCACTGGTGATGGGGCGGTATCTTCACTAAAACGTCGGGCGTAGTTCCTGACCCGGTTGGGGTTTACGGTTAGCTGCTGTTCACCTGCTAAACTAACGTTTGTTCTCCTTCCTGTTGATGTTTGGCTCTGAAGCTCGTCCTTCTGCCGCTCAGCTGGCGCTTGTGTCTCCATCTGTAAATCAGGGCGTTGGGGGTGGGAGGAGCCTCTGGAGGCTGCCAATGGTCTGTTTGGCTCCACTAATGGTGACAGATGTAGCTCATGCGGGGAGCCCCCGGGCATCGAGCTTCTCTTCTAACTGGTTCTAACCGGTTCTGTCACAAACTCGGGCTGATGGATCAGCTGGTTTCCTGATTGAGCTCGGGTCTTCAGGTGAGAGTAGACTAGGATCAGGAAACAGGGAAGTGGTCTCATTTTTATCCTGCTGCCCCCTAGAGGTCATGTTTGAGGGGGCAGTAGCCCCTGAGTCCTTAAAGGGTCATTATGGAAGTGTGACAGCCAAAACATGTATAGAAATAATAAATGTCTTCTTCATACGTTCTCCTGCAACGCCCTGGTCCTGTAGAATGAGCCCTGGCATTTTTACTGGGATTGCCTGTTTTTCTGTAAAATCACAGAAAAAGAGAGATGCTCGGGTCGAGCAGGCTGCTTCATGCGCGTTCACGCTCAGGCATCGCCCGTAGCGTTTGCTATCCGTAGCTTTAGCAGCAGAGAGAGAGGCAGTGCCACTTTGTCGCTGTTCCTAACGCCTAGTGACAAAGCTAGCTACATTTCTGAGGACCCTTAGCTACTTTCTGTAGAACTTTCTTCTAGATATTTCCTGCTAATTAGCAACATAATAGTCATTTTCACTCCGAACCGTTCTTTGAACGTTGTTTCAGCTGTCATCAAGGATATAAATGTGACAGATACAAAGGACATCACTGGTGCTTTAGCTCGCCTAGTAAGACGTCAGACTCCCATGCAGAAGATCCAGGTTCGATTCTGGATGTGAACATAGTTTATTTAGAGTTTCTTTTTTACATTAATGGTTTGTTTTTTTTACAGTAAGATGCCCAAATTTTTATCTGAGACTCGCCGAACGACATTGAATTCACAGATAAAAAGATGTGGGTTCAACTTTCATTTTGGAACAATTTTTCAAGCAAGGGAAGGGAATGATCTGAGCATGCAGGAGGACTGACCCATCATAAACCTTTGTCGGCTGTGCTGAAGAGAAAGCTACAGAACCACATTATTTAATTAATTAGCTGCACGTTCTCCTGTCCTCTGTCCTCCGGGCCACACACACACACACACACGCACACACACACACACACACACACACACACACACAAGGGACTGTCTCAGCTGTTATTTTCGTTAAGGAGTGTGCACGTACAGCATGCGCGCCTCGTGCACGAGCCTACTATTGTAGCTGCCGTTACGCTTTTGGCCTGAGGGGGCGATCACGAGCATAAAAATTAAAACTCCGTAAAGCGCCTTTAAAGTTCAGTGCTGGGATGGACCGGGAAGTGGAGCGCTGGAGCGAAGGAGTGGAAGTGGAATGGAAGTTCTGGCTCGGCGCCACAGATTCAACACCAGGAGCGCCGGTTTGTTGTGATTATATCTCCTCAGTCGGAGTTTCTGGATTAATTATCTGCTGTAGTTTTGTCTCATTAAATCTGTGAATGTGGTTTGAAGCTTCTGGTACCGGTCCGCTCGGCCCGGCTCATTACCAGCCCTGTTTTCTGTCACGGCGGCTCGTTTTTAATCATCACACCTCATCAGGATGAAACCGCAACGCTCTCCCGGAACGCCCACGGAAATTATTCAGGACAAATTTAATTAGCGGGGGGGGGGCTCCTGGTTCTGTTTGGATATTTATTGAAACCGAGTCAGAACCAGGGCCTTGGGTTCAGATGAGGTTCATCAGTAATCCAGATCATGGAAGACCAGCAAGGAGGAAGCTCCGATCAGCTGAGAGGAAAAATGAATCAGAGCCACCATGAAGCTCCTCAGGTGTGTGTGTGTGTGTGTGTGGGGGGGGGGGGGGGGGGGAGCCAGAATGTATTTCTGCAGCCCCCCCCCCCCCCCCCCCGACCTCCAGGTCATTAGCATAGAAACCACTTTCCCTGACAGCTGATTGGACCACCAAGGTGTGTGTGTGTGTGTGTGTGTGTGTTCATCCTGCAAACCTTGCTTTGTGTTTCTGTCTCCTGGTGGAACCACAGCTTTCTGTATTGTTTAACTTTGGACCGGGTTCTGGTTCTGGTTCCAGACCAAACCTGTTTGAATTGCAAGGATTTACCCACGGTCCTTCATTCCACAGAACCAGAACCAGGTGGAGGCTTCGGTTCTGTGATCTTGCTGATGTTAAAGATTTATCCAAGAGTACTGGTTCTCCTGGCTCTGACTGGACCCTGATCCAGTCTTTGGACTCGGGCCCGGTTCTGAACCTTTTCTCAAAGCTGCAATTCAGTTTTAATCTCTCTCTCCTCTAAGGAATGGAAGATTTTCTCCGTCTATCCAGAACCCTGCAGAACCTATGGATCTACTGGTGCTGGAGTTAGGGTCCAGCTGATGATGTTTGTTTGTTTGTTTACAGCTGGAGCAGACAACAAAGTGGGCTGGGCCTTTGGTTTGGGTCTGGAGAGGCTCGCCATGGTTCTGTTCAGTATCCCAGACATCCGTGTGTTCTGGAGTCAGGATGAACGATTCCTGGAACAGTTCAGAGTGTCGGACATCCACCAGCCCGTCTGCTTCCAGGTACCAGAACACACACACACACACACACACACACACACACACACACACACACACACACACACACACACACACACACACACACACACACACACACACACACACACACACTACCATCATCATGACATCATGAGAATAAGAACAAAAAGTGTATGGAATGGGAGAGAGCGGGAAACCAGTGGAGGAGAGCAGAACCAGGAGAGGGTGATGAAGGTCCCACCAAACCTGAACAGGTGAGTTTAAAGGAGACCACTGAGTCCACTGATCTCAGGCTCAGGGGGAGAGAGGTCCAGAGTCTGGGGGCCACAGCAGCAGATGATCTGTCACCTTTGACCTTTAGCCTGGTGCTGCACAACCAGTAGGCTTTGGTCAC
>NC_091747.1:63949936-63972436 GCF_043380555.1 Nothobranchius furzeri
GAAGCCGAGCACAGGCGTTCTGAACCACCTGTAGACGGTTCAGGGAGGTTCTGCTCAGACACGTGAAAAGAGAGTTACAGTAGTCTAAGCGTGAGGAGATGAAGGTGTGGAGAACTGTCTCAAGTTCAGAGCGGGACAGAATGGGACTCAGCTTAGCAACGTTCCTGAGATGGAAGAAGGAAGAGCCAACAAGAGAACTGACATGAGAATCCAGGGTGAGAGCTGGGTCAAAGGTCACGCCAAGATTCCTGACAGAAGGTTTGGTGTGGGAAGCAAGCTGACCAAGAGAGTCTCTGACTTTGGGAACCAGCTTGTCTGGGGCACAGATGAGGATCTCAGTCTTATCTTCATTCAGCTGAAGAAAGCTCCCACCATCCAGGTGTTGATAGAGTCTAAGCAGGTGTGGAACAGCTGCAGCTTAGACATCTCATGGGGCTTAAAGGAGATGTACAGTTGGATGTCATCTGCATAAAGATGGTAGGAGATTCCTTTGTAGGAGCTCAGGATGTGCTGAAGAGGAAGCAGATAGAGGAGGAAGAGCAGAGGCCCCAGCACAGAACCTTGTGGGACACCATGGGTAAGGGAGGTGGTGGAGGACCTAAACTTGGAGATGACCACAGAAAAGGAGCGCTCAGAGAGATAAGAGGAGAACCACTCCAGAGCAGATCCTGATAGGCCTACCCAGTCTCTCAGCCTCTCCAGTAGCAGGTGATGGTCAACAGTGTCAAAGGCTGCAGTCAGGTCCAGCAGGACCAGAACAGAACAGTCCCCTGCATCACTGTGAGTCAGAAGGTCATTAGAGACCCTAAGAAGAGCTGTTTCAGTAGAATGAGCTCTACGAAAACCTGACTGGAAGCTATCATAGATGTTATGTTCATCAAGAGCAGCTGTGAGTTGTTTAGCCACAACCTTTTCCAAGATCTTGGAGATGAACGGAAGTTTAGAGATGGGTCTGAAGCTGCTATGGAGAGAGGGGTCGAGACTTGATAGCTGGTTCCATAGTCTAGGAACCATCACCCCTCAGCTTCAACCTTACCCTTACAACCACCATCCACTGCTGGTGTGCCGACTTCAGCTGGCAAGTTGGCTCATATGGCAAAAGCATGTCGGTTAGGTGAGAAGGTGCCAACCCGTTTAAAGATTTATGCGCCAACACCAGGATCTTAAAACCAACTAAGAACAACTGGGATCCAGTACAGTGAATCCAGCACCGGAGTGACATGCTCATATCTGCGGGTTAGTAAACACGTCACAGCGTTCTGGACCAACTGCAGTCTGGAAAGACAACCCTGACTCACCCCCGATTAGATTAGATATCTAGACAGGGACCCGCAGAACCAGACTTTGAATCCAAGCTGCTGAAGTCATGTCCATCTGTGGGCTCACCCACCCAGGAGCTCAGAGCTGAGCTGCTCTACCTCTTCAGGAGGAGTCAGCTGAGGTGGTGTTGGTGTCCTCCTCCTCTCTGCGTTGCCCTGTTGTGTTAGCATGCTAGCTTCCTGCAGCCGCCGCTCCCCTGAGTGTTTGTGCACCTTTTCCTGTTACGTGTGTGTGTGTGTGTGTGTGTGTGTGCGTGTGTGTGTGTGTGTGCGCGTGTTACTTTGTTTTGTTTTACGGGCATTAGAGAGTCGGTGTATCAACAACAGACCTGATTTATATCAGCCAGCTCACCGCCTGCCTCTGCCCGGGGGCTTCTGGGTAGTCTGAGTGTAATTGAGTATTGAGGTTAACGTGACAAGCGCGTGCATGCACACACACACACAACACACACACACACACACACACACACACACACTAAGCAGAGAGCATTCCTCTACACACATGATAAATATACACTTACATAAAATACACACTGATTCAGTTGTTGTTTAAACGTAACTCCTTCTCTTCCTCACCACGGTGACACACACACACACACACACACACACACACACACACTCACAGGTCATGTTTAATGTGTCAAGGATCTCCTGGACGTTCTACCGGGCCTGTACTCATGAGAGTGTCTGTGTTTGAAGACCCTTCTGTAAACGTTCTGGCTGACCTTGGTGTGTGTTGGCGGTGAGGTGGATCACTGGTTCTGTTCCAGACCGAGTTTGGGTCAGAACAGGGTCTGGACTACAGCATGCTGGGCCATGGAGCAGACAAGGATGAGTCTCAGAGGCTCAGAGATGCGGTACGTCTGGGTTTGTACCGCCTCAGCAGGAAGGACAGAACCAGATCCGCTCAGCGCCGATCGCGTCAGTCAAAGGTCAAACATCTGGAGACAGACACGACCCGGTGAGACCGCGCTGCAAACTCAGGTTCTGCATGGAAATGTGACATTTGCTGACATTTATTCAGAGGTCCGGTTTTCAGACTCTGGACAGAAACTTGCTGTTCTGAGTTTAGTCCTTCATGTGTTTCTGTCAACTGTCAGGGTTCACTAGTGCTGCGTTCACTTTTATAACACTAATGATTCTGCCATTAGTCACACTTATTAACATTAACTAGCTCTTTAACAGGAGATGATCAGGTTAATAATAACATTATTAACCTGGTTGGGTTCGAGTTCCTGACACGCTTTTGTTCTAAGTTAGAGATGATTTTACATGTTTCTGTAAACGTTCCCCTTTCCTTTCCTTTTAATGGTTTCTGTCACGTCCGAGTCACCTAACCCTGATCAGATCAACAACAACAACAATAAAATATTACTAACAACAACAACAACAACAACAATAAAATATTACTAACAACAACAACAACAATAAAATATTACTAACAACAACAACAATAAAATATTACTAACAACAACAACAACAACAACAATAAAATATTACTAACAACAATAATAACAATAAAATATTACTAACAACAACAAGAACAACAATAAAATATTACTAACAACAACAACAACAATAAAATATTACTAACAACAACAAGAACAACAATAAAATATTACTAACAATAACAATAATAACAATAAAATATTACTAACAACAACAACAACAACAATAAAATATTACTAACAATGACAATAATAACAATAAAATATTACTAACAACAACAACAACAACAACAATAAAATATTACTAACAATGACAATAATAACAATAAAATATTACTAACAACAACAACAACAATAAAATATTACTAACAATGACAATAATAACAATAAAATATTACTAACAATGACAATAACAACAATAATAATAAATAGCCTGTATCTGTATAGCACCTTCTTAGGGTTCTACGACCCCCCAAGGCACTTCACACGCTGCTGGTGATGAGCTACAATGTAGCCACAGCTGCCCTGGGGCGCACTGACAGAGGCGAGGCTGCCGAGCACAGGCGCCACTGGTCCCTCCGACCACCACCAGCAGGCAAGGTGGGTTAAGTGTCTTGCCCAAGGACACAACAGCAGAATTCTCTGTCCGGAGCCGGGATCGAACCGGCAACCTCCTGATTACTGGACAACCCGCTCAACCTGCTGAGCTGCTGCTGCCCCAACAAAAACAAAACAAACACCAACAATAATAATAATAACTAAAACATTGATAACAACAATCATAATAATAACAATAATAGCAAAAACAGCAGTAACAATAACAAAAACATTAATATCGACAACAATAATAGCAATAATAATAATAATAATAACAACAAAAGTAATTAAAGCTGCAAGCAGCGTCGTTCGGCCCTCGCAGCTCCGCGCCGCTCCGGCCTGGCCGGCAGCCCGGGGCACCAGGGCATGTCTGGCAGAACAGAAACGTCAATCATCCCGTCACCGGAAACAGCAAATGGCCTCCTAGTCCGCACCTCACCCTGACTAAGCATCCCCTCTGAGCTCACCATTAAATTGAATTGTAAGGTTACGGCGTTACGCCAGAATTCGCCATGGCATTAAAGCCCCTCCCTTTCTGGAAAGCTATCAGATTTGAATGGCCATTACAGCATCATGAAGACAGTGCATGACCTAGGTGTCATGTTGACTAAATTAGAGGGGACAAATATGGGCATTTCAGCATAAAATAATAACTTCCTTTAGTCAGGGGGCGGGGCTTAGATGATGTCAGCTGTCCACATTGTCATTGTTTACAGATATGGTCAATGATCACACAGACAAAGTTCGAAAAAGATCTGATCATGCACATGGGAGTTATTAAGTCAAGTAATGGCGAAAGGTCAAAGTTTGAGGCTTAGCCACGCCTACACCTTTCAACTTTTGAAAAATCCGACGGTTGACTTTTTTCCCCTATGCCTTAAGAGTATATAGCAGAAGTTTGAAGGCGATTGGTAAAAAGGGCGAAGGAGCATCACTCTCCAAACAACGTGTGCGAAAACCACTAAATCGCGTACTTGGACCAAAATGGCCGACTTCCTGTGCAATTTTGTGCTTGGCTCCAAGAGACTTTTTTGTAGGTCCTGGGACACCACATTAGTGTACCAAATTTCGTAATCCTCAGTGAAAGCATGGCTTGGGGCTAATAAATTAAATGGTCCTAGGGGGCGCTATTTCAGAAATTAGGCCACGCCCACATATTTCAGGTGTCTATGTCTCTTTGGGGTCAGACTAGGATCACTCACCAGAAGTTTCGTAACAATATCACGATAAATGAAGAAATGAGAGGCAAACGTATTTCCATGGCGTGATGGCGATTTTCGACATGCTCCCAAAGCCCCGCCTTTTTTTGAAACCTTCCAGTACTGGATACCAAGTGACCTCAAGTTGTCTACTGCTATTTGCCAGAGACTCCTGCCGATTGGGTAAAAGGAGTCCAGTAGGGAGCTGTGAAAAAAAGAGTGGCGCGGCGACAGGTCAAAGTTTGAGGCTTAGCCACGCCCACACCTTTCAACTTTTGAAAAATCCGACGGTTGAATTTTTTCCCCTATGCCTTAAGAGTATACAGCAGAAGTTTGAAGGCGATTGGTGAAAAGGGCGACGGAGCATCACTCTCCAAACAACGTGTGCGAAAACCACTAAATCGCGTACTTGGACCAAAATGGCCGACTTCCTGTGCAATTTTGTGATTGGCTCCAAGAGACTTTTTTGTAGGTCCTGGGACACCACATTAGTGTACCAAATTTCGTAATCCTCAGTCAAAGCATGGCTTGGGGCTATTAGTTTAAATGGTCCTAGGGGGCGCTATTTCAGAAATTAGGCCACGCCCACATATTTCAGCTGTCTATGTCTCTTTGTGGTCAGACTAGGATCACTCACCAGAAGTTTCGTAACGATATCACGATAAATGAAGAAATGAGAGGCAAACGTATTTCCATGGCGTGATGGCGATTTTCGCCATGCTCCCAAAGCCCTGCCTTTTTTTGAAACCTTCCAGTACTGGATACCAAGTGACCTCAAGTTGTCTACTGCTATTTGCCAGAGACTCCTGCTGATTGGGTAAAAGGAGTCCAGTAGGGAGCTGTGAAAAAAAGAGTGGTGCGGCGACAGGTCAAAGTTTGAGGCTTAGCCACGCCCACACCTTTCAACTTTTGAAAAATCCGACGGTTGAATTTTTTCCTCTATGTCTTAAGAGCAGATGGCAGAAGTTTGAAGCAGATTGGTGAAAATGGCGACGGAGCATCACTCTCCAAACAACGTGTGCGAAAACCACTAAATTGCGTACTTGGACCAAAATGGCCGACTTCCTGTGCAACTTTGCACTTGGCTCCAAGAGACTTTTTTGTAGGTCCTGAGACACCACATTAGTGTACCAAATTTCGTACTCCTCAGTCAAAGCATGGCTTGGGGCTGACAGTTTTAATGGTCCTAGGGGGCCCTATTTCAGAAAATAGGCCACGCCCACCGGATGTTCACATCAGATCTTTTGAGGGGCCAGACTAGGATCACTCACAACAAGTTTCGTGACGATATCTTTAGAAATGACGAAATGGAAGGCAAACGTAAGGCCATGGCGGTACGCCTGACTTCGCCGCGCCGCCACAGCCCCGCCTTCTGCCGAAAACTCCCATAAAGTGACGCCAAGCAACCTCCACTTGTCTTGAGTTACCAGCTACAAGTTTGTGGTGATTAAGTGAAATGGGGCAATTTGGGACCTTTCACAGTAAAACTTGACCTTTTTGGTCCTGAGGGGGCGGGGCTTGTGTGATGTCATCATCCGACCATTCAATTTACTTTGTGGCTGGATGACGAATGACCACAGAAAGTTTGGTAATTCTATTCCTTTCAGTTATTAAGTTATAGCAATTTTAAATTTTTTGGCGAGTAGTCAAACTTCGAGGCCTGGCCCCGCCCCTTCAACATATACGAAAACTCAGAATCCTTGTCTCATTTTGTTCGCCCATTCCTTCTGAGCAATTTTACACAAGTTTTGAGACGATCGTGCGAAAAATGATCGAGCAATCCAATCAGAAACGGACCCTAAAAACGGCAAAAACGGCTAAAAATCGCCATTTCAACCCAAAATGGCCGACTTCCTGTTTGATATTGACCATGCTTGCAAGAGACTTTTCTGTGCGGACTGTTGAGTTCTACAAGTGTACCAAATTTCATAACTGTACGATAAACTAAGCTTTATGGAGAGGGTTTTTTTTCACTTTGTAGGGGGCGCTGTTCAGCCATTTTCTTTGCGATTTTTTTGGGACCTTTAAAATATCAAATTTTTCACCAGGCCTGAGAAGTTTGCAAAATATTGTGAGTTTTGGGGTATGTTAAGGTCCCCAAAAAGCCGTTCAAAGGGGGCACGGAATAACAAAAAATAATAATAATTAAAGCTGCAAGCAGCGTCGTTCGGCCCTCGCAGCTCCGCGCCGCTCCGGTCTGCCGTCGCACCAGTGCACGTCTGACAGAACAGAAACGTCAACCACCCCGACACCAGAAACCGCGAATGGCCTCCTAGTCTGCACCTCACCCTGACTCAGCATCCCCTCTGAGCTCACCATTAAATTGAATATTAAGATTACGGCGTTACGCCAGAATTCGCCATGGCATCAAAGCCCCTCCCTTTCTGGAAATCTATCAGATCTGAATGGTCATTACAGCATCATGAAGACAGTGCATGACCTTAGGGTCATGTTGACTAAATTAGAGGGGACAAATATGGGCATTTCAGCATAAAAAATAAATTCCTGTAGTCAGGGGGCGGGGCTTAGGTGATGTCAGCTGTCCACATTGTCATTGTTTACAGATATGGTCAATGATCACACAGACAAAGTTCGAAAAAGATCTGATCATGCACATGGGAGTTATTAAGTCAAGTAAAGTAATGGCGAAAGGTCAACGTTTGAGGCTTAGCCACGCCCACACCTTTCAACTTTTGAAAAATCCGACGGTTGAATTTTTTCCCCTATGTCTTAAGAGTGTATTGCAGAAGTTTGAAGGTGATTGGTGAAAAGGGCGACGGAGCATCACTCTCCAAACAATGTGTGCGAAAACCACTAAATCACGTACTTGCACCAAAATGGCCGACTTCCTGTGCGACTTTACGCTTGGCTCCAAGAGACTTTTTTGTAGGTCCTGAGACCCCACATTAGTGTACCAAATTTCGTAATCCTCAGTCAAAGCATGGCTTGGGGCTGAAAGTTTTAATGGCTCTAGGGGGCGCTATTTAAGAATATAGGCCACGCCCACAAACTTCAGCTGTCTATTTCTCTTGGAGCTCAGACTAGGATCACTCACCAGAAGTTTCGTAGCAATATCACGATAACTGAAGAAATGAGACAAACGTATTTCCATGGCGTGATGGCGATTTTCGCCATGGTCCCAAAGCCCCGCCTTTTTTCAAAACCTGCCAGTACTGGAGACCAAGTAACCTCAACTTGTCTACTGCTGTTTGCCACAGAATCCTGGTGATTGGGTAAAAGGAGTCCAGTAGGGAGCTGTGAAAAAAAGAGTAGCGTGGCGACAGGTCAAAGTTTGAGGCTTAGCCACGCCCACACCTTTCAACTTTTGAAAAATCCGACGGTTAAATTTTTTCCCCTATGTCTTAAGGGTATATAGCAGAAGTTTGAAGGAGATTGGTGAAAAGGGCGACGGAGCATCACTCTCCAAACAACGTGTGCGAAAACCACTAAATCGCGTACTTGATCCAAAATGGCCGACTTCCTGTGCGACTTTGAACTTGACTCCAAGAGACTTTTTTGTAGGTCCTGAGACACCACATTAGTGTACCAAATTTCGTAATCCTCAGTCAAAGCATGGCTTGGGGCTAATAGTTTAAATGGTCCTAGGGGGCGCTATTTCAAAACATAGGCCACGCCCACAAAATTCAGCTGTCTATTTCTCTTGGAGCTCAGACTAGGATCACTCACCAGAAGTTTCGTAGCAATATCACGATAACTGAAGAAATGAGAGACAAACGTATTTCCATGGCGTGATGGCGATTTTCGCCATGGTCCCAAAGCCCCGCCTTTTTTCAAAACCTGCCAGTACTGGAGACCAAGTAACCTCAACTTGTCTACTGCTGTTTGCCACAGAATCCTGGTGATTGGGTAAAAGGAGTCCAGTAGGGAGCTGTGAAAAAAAGAGTAGCGTGGCGACAGGTCAAAGTTTGAGGCTTAGCCACGCCCACACCTTTCAACTTTTGAAAAATCCGACGGTTGAATTTTTTCCCCTATGTCTTAAGGGTATATAGCAGAAGTTTGAAGGAGATTGGTGAAAAGGGCGACGGAGCATCACTCTCCAAACAACGTGTGCGAAAACCACTAAATCGCGTACTTGATCCAAAATGGCCGACTTCCTGTGCGACTTTGAACTTGACTCCAAGAGACTTTTTTGTAGGTCCTGAGACACCACATTAGTGTACCAAATTTCGTAATCCTCAGTCAAAGCATGGCTTGGGGCTAATAGTTTTAATGGTCCTAGGGGGCGCTATTTCAGAAAATAGGCCACGCCCACCAGATGTTCACATCAGATCTTTTGGGGGGCCGGACTAGGATCACTCACAAGAAGTTTCGTGACGATATCTTTGGAAATGACGAAATGGGAGGCAAACGTAAGGCCAAGGCGGTACGCCTGAATTCGCCGCGCCACCACAGCCCCGCCCTCTGCCGAAAACTCCCATAAAGTGACGCCAAGCAACCCCCACTTGTCTTGAGTTACCAGCTACAAATTTGTGGTGATTAAGTGAAATGGGGCAATTTGGGACCTTTCACAGTAAAACTTGATCTTTTTGGTCCTGAGGGGGCGGGGCTTGTGTGATGTCATCATCCGACCTTTCAATTTACTTTGTGGGTGGATGACGAATGACCACAGAAAGTTTGGTAACTCTATTCCATTCAGTTATGAAGTTATAGCAATTTAAATATTTTTGGCGAGTAGTCAAACTTCGAGGCCTGGCTCCGCCCCTTCAACATATACGAAAACTCAGAATCCTTATCTCATTTTGTTCGCCCATCCCTTCTGAGCAATTTTACACAATTTTTGAGACGATCGTGCGAAAAATGATCGAGCAATCCAATCAGAAACGGACCCTAAAAACGGCAAAAACGGCAAAAAATCGCCATTTCAACCCAAAATGGCCGACTTCCTGTTTGATATTGACCATGGTTGCAAGAGACTTTTCTGTGCGGACTGTTGAGTACTACAAGTGTACCAAATTTCATAACTGTACGATAAACTAAGCTTTATGGAGAGGGGTTTTTTTCACTTTGTAGGGGGCGCTGTTCAGCCATTTTCTTTGCGATTTTTTTGGGACCTTTAAAATATCAAATTTTTCACCAGGCCTGACAAGTGTGCAAAATATTGTGAGTTTTGGGGTATGTTAAGGTCCCCAAAAAGCTGTTCAAAGGGGGCACGGAATAACAAAAAATAATAATAATCAGAGCAAAAACAAGAGGCCTTCGCAGCGCTTTCGCTGCTCGGGCCTAATTAAAGCTGCAAGCAGCGTCGTTCGGCCCTCGCAGCTCCGCGCCGCTCCGGTCTGGACGGCAGCCCGGGGCACCAGTGCACGTCTGACAGAACAGAAACGTCAACCACCCCGACACCAGAAACCGCGAATGGCCTCCTAGTCTGCACCTCACCCTGACTCAGCATCCCCTCTGAGCTCACCATTAAATTGAATTGTAAGGTTACGGCGTTACGCCAGAATTCGCCATGGCATCAAAGCCCCTCCCTATCTGGAAAGCTATCAGATCTGAATGGTCATTACAGCATCATGAAGACCGTGCATGACCTTAGTGTCATGTTGACTAAATTAGAGGGGACAAATATGGGCATTTCAGCATAAAACAATAGACTTCCTGTATTCAGGGGGCGGGGCTTAGGTGATGTCAGCTGTCCACATTGTCATTGTTTAAAGATATGGTCAATGATCACACAGACAAAGTTCGAAAAAGATCTGATCATGCACATGGGAGTTATTAAGTCAAGTAAAGTAATGGCGAAAGGTCAAAGTTTGAGACTTAGCCACGCCCACACCTTTCAACTTTTGAAAAATCCGACGGTTGAATTTTTTCTCCTATGTCTTAAGAGTAAATAGCAGAAGTTTGAAGGCGATTGGTGAAAAGGGCAACGGAGCATCACTCTCCAAACAACGTGTGCCAAAACAACTAAATCGCGTACTTGGACCAAAATGCCCGACTTCCTGTGCGACTTTGCACTTGGCTCCAAGAGACTTTTTTGTAGGTCCGGAGACACCTCATTAGTGTACCAAATTTCGTAATCCTCAGTCAAAGAATGGCTAGGGGCTGACAGTTGTAATGGTCCTAGGGGGCGCTATTTCAGAAAAATGGCCACGCCCACAAATTTTAGCTGTCCATTTCTATTGGGGGTCAGACTAGGATCACTCACAACAAATTTCGAGGTGATATCTCGATAACTTAAGAAATGAGAGGCAAACGTATTTCCATGGCGTGATGGCGATTTTCGCCATGCTCCCAAAGCCCCGCCTTTTTTCAAAACCTTCCAGTACTGAAGACAAAGTAACCTCAACTTGTCTACTGCTGTTTGCCATAGAATCCTGGTGTTTGGGTAAAAGGAGTCCAGTAGGGAGCTGTGAAAAAAAGAGTGGCGTGGCGACAGGTCAAAGTTTGAGGCTTAGCCACGCCCACATCTTTCAACTTTTGAAAAATCCGACGGTTGAATTTTTTCCCCTATGTCTTAAGAGTATATAGCAGAAGTTTGAAGGAGATTGGTGAAAAGGGCGACGGAGCATCACTCTCCAAACAACGTGTGCGAAAACCACTAAATCGCGCACTTGGACCAAAATGGCCGACTTCCTGTGCGACTTTGCGCTTGGCTCCAAGAGACTTTTTTGTAGGTCCTGAGACACCACATTAGTGTACCAAATTTCGTAATCCTCAGTCAAAGCATGGCTTGGGGCTGACAGTTTTAATGGTCCTAGGGGGCGCTATTTCAGAAAATAGGCCACGCCCACCAGATGTTCACATCAGATCTTTTGGGGGGCCGGACTAGGATCACTCACAAGAAGTTTCGTGACGATATCTTTGGAAATGACGAAATGGGAGGCAAACGTAAGGCCAAGGCGGTACGCCTGAATTCGCCGCGCCGCCACAGCCCCGCCCTCTGCCGAAAACTCCCATAAAGTGACGCCAAGCAACCCCCACTTGTCTTGAGTTACCAGCTACAAATTTGTGGTGATTAAGTGAAATGGGGCAATTTGGGACCTTTCACAGTAAAACTTGATCTTTTTGGTCCTGAGGGGGCGGGGCTTGTGTGATGTCATCATCCGACCATTCAATTTACTTTGTGGGTGGATGACGAATGACCACAGAAAGTTTGGTAACTCTATTCCATTCAGTTATGAAGTTATAGCAATTTAAATATTTTTGGCGAGTAGTCAAACTTCGAGGCCTGGCTCCGCCCCTTCAACATATACGAAAACTCAGAATCCTTATCTCATTTTGTTCGCCCATCCCTTCTGAGCAATTTTACACAATTTTTGAGACGATCGTGCGAAAAATGATCGAGCAATCCAATCAGAAACGGACCCTAAAAACGGCAAAAACGGCAAAAAATCGCCATTTCAACCCAAAATGGCCGACTTCCTGTTTGATATTGACCATGGTTGCAAGAGACTTTTCTGTGCGGACTGTTGAGTACTACAAGTGTACCAAATTTCATAACTGTACGATAAACTAAGCTTTATGGAGAGGGGTTTTTTTCACTTTGTAGGGGGCGCTGTTCAGCCATTTTCTTTGCGATTTTTTTGGTACCTTTAAAATATCAAATTTTTCACCAGGCCTGACAAGTGTGCAAAATATTGTGAGTTTTGGGGTATGTTAAGGTCCCCAAAAAGCTGTTCAAAGGGGGCACGGAATAACAAAAAATAATTAAAGCTGCAAGCAGCGTCGTTCGGCCCTCGCAGCTCCGCGCCGCTCCGGTCTGGACGGCAGCCCGGGGCACCAGTGCACGTCTGACAGAACAGAAACGTCAACCACCCCGACACCAGAAACCGCGAATGGCCTCCTAGTCTGCACCTCACCCTGACTCAGCATCCCCTCTGAGCTCACCATTAAATTGAATATTAAGATTACGGCGTTACGCCAGAATTCGCCATGGCATCAAAGCCCCTCCCTTTCTGGAAAGCTATCAGATCTGAATGGTCATTACAGCATCATGAAGACAGTGCATGACCTTAGGGTCATGTTGACTAAATTAGAGGGGACAAATATGGGCATTTCAGCATAAAAAATAAATTCCTGTAGTCAGGGGGCGGGGCTTAGGTGATGTCAGCTGTCCACATTGTCATTGTTTACAGATATGGTCAATGATCACACAGACAAAGTTCGAAAAAGATCTGATCATGCACATGGGAGTTATTAAGTCAAGTAAAGTAATGGCGAAAGGTCAACGTTTGAGGCTTAGCCACGCCCACACCTTTCAACTTTTGAAAAATCCGACGGTTGAATTTTTTCCCCTATGTCTTAAGAGTGTATTGCAGAAGTTTGAAGGTGATTGGTGAAAAGGGCGACGGAGCATCACTCTCCAAACAATGTGTGCGAAAACCACTAAATCACGTACTTGCACCAAAATGGCCGACTTCCTGTGCGACTTTACGCTTGGCTCCAAGAGACTTTTTTGTAGGTCCTGAGACCCCACATTAGTGTACCAAATTTCGTAATCCTCAGTCAAAGCATGGCTTGGGGCTGAAAGTTTTAATGGCTCTAGGGGGCGCTATTTAAGAATATAGGCCACGCCCACAAACTTCAGCTGTCTATTTCTCTTGGAGCTCAGACTAGGATCACTCACCAGAAGTTTCGTAGCAATATCACGATAACTGAAGAAATGAGACAAACGTATTTCCATGGCGTGATGGCGATTTTCGCCATGGTCCCAAAGCCCCGCCTTTTTTCAAAACCTGCCAGTACTGGAGACCAAGTAACCTCAACTTGTCTACTGCTGTTTGCCACAGAATCCTGGTGATTGGGTAAAAGGAGTCCAGTAGGGAGCTGTGAAAAAAAGAGTAGCGTGGCGACAGGTCAAAGTTTGAGGCTTAGCCACGCCCACACCTTTCAACTTTTGAAAAATCCGACGGTTAAATTTTTTCCCCTATGTCTTAAGGGTATATAGCAGAAGTTTGAAGGAGATTGGTGAAAAGGGCGACGGAGCATCACTCTCCAAACAACGTGTGCGAAAACCACTAAATCGCGTACTTGATCCAAAATGGCCGACTTCCTGTGCGACTTTGAACTTGACTCCAAGAGACTTTTTTGTAGGTCCTGAGACACCACATTAGTGTACCAAATTTCGTAATCCTCAGTCAAAGCATGGCTTGGGGCTAATAGTTTAAATGGTCCTAGGGGGCGCTATTTCAAAACATAGGCCACGCCCACAAAATTCAGCTGTCTATTTCTCTTGGAGCTCAGACTAGGATCACTCACCAGAAGTTTCGTAGCAATATCACGATAACTGAAGAAATGAGAGACAAACGTATTTCCATGGCGTGATGGCGATTTTCGCCATGGTCCCAAAGCCCCGCCTTTTTTCAAAACCTGCCAGTACTGGAGACCAAGTAACCTCAACTTGTCTACTGCTGTTTGCCACAGAATCCTGGTGATTGGGTAAAAGGAGTCCAGTAGGGAGCTGTGAAAAAAAGAGTAGCGTGGCGACAGGTCAAAGTTTGAGGCTTAGCCACGCCCACACCTTTCAACTTTTGAAAAATCCGACGGTTGAATTTTTTCCCCTATGTCTTAAGGGTATATAGCAGAAGTTTGAAGGAGATTGGTGAAAAGGGCGACGGAGCATCACTCTCCAAACAACGTGTGCGAAAACCACTAAATCGCGTACTTGATCCAAAATGGCCGACTTCCTGTGCGACTTTGAACTTGACTCCAAGAGACTTTTTTGTAGGTCCTGAGACACCACATTAGTGTACCAAATTTCGTAATCCTCAGTCAAAGCATGGCTTGGGGCTAATAGTTTTAATGGTCCTAGGGGGCGCTATTTCAGAAAATAGGCCACGCCCACCAGATGTTCACATCAGATCTTTTGGGGGGCCGGACTAGGATCACTCACAAGAAGTTTCGTGACGATATCTTTGGAAATGACGAAATGGGAGGCAAACGTAAGGCCAAGGCGGTACGCCTGAATTCGCCGCGCCACCACAGCCCCGCCCTCTGCCGAAAACTCCCATAAAGTGACGCCAAGCAACCCCCACTTGTCTTGAGTTACCAGCTACAAATTTGTGGTGATTAAGTGAAATGGGGCAATTTGGGACCTTTCACAGTAAAACTTGATCTTTTTGGTCCTGAGGGGGCGGGGCTTGTGTGATGTCATCATCCGACCTTTCAATTTACTTTGTGGGTGGATGACGAATGACCACAGAAAGTTTGGTAACTCTATTCCATTCAGTTATGAAGTTATAGCAATTTAAATATTTTTGGCGAGTAGTCAAACTTCGAGGCCTGGCTCCGCCCCTTCAACATATACGAAAACTCAGAATCCTTATCTCATTTTGTTCGCCCATCCCTTCTGAGCAATTTTACACAATTTTTGAGACGATCGTGCGAAAAATGATCGAGCAATCCAATCAGAAACGGACCCTAAAAACGGCAAAAACGGCAAAAAATCGCCATTTCAACCCAAAATGGCCGACTTCCTGTTTGATATTGACCATGGTTGCAAGAGACTTTTCTGTGCGGACTGTTGAGTACTACAAGTGTACCAAATTTCATAACTGTACGATAAACTAAGCTTTATGGAGAGGGGTTTTTTTCACTTTGTAGGGGGCGCTGTTCAGCCATTTTCTTTGCGATTTTTTTGGGACCTTTAAAATATCAAATTTTTCACCAGGCCTGACAAGTGTGCAAAATATTGTGAGTTTTGGGGTATGTTAAGGTCCCCAAAAAGCTGTTCAAAGGGGGCACGGAATAACAAAAAATAATAATAATCAGAGCAAAAACAAGAGGCCTTCGCAGCGCTTTCGCTGCTCGGGCCTAATTAAAGCTGCAAGCAGCGTCGTTCGGCCCTCGCAGCTCCGCGCCGCTCCGGCCTGGCCAGCAGCCCGGGGCACCAGGGCACGTCTGGCAGAACAGAAACGTCAACCACCCCGACACCAGAAACCGCAAATGGCCTCCTAGTCCGCACCTCACCCTGACTCAGCATCCCCTCTGAGCTCACCATTAAATTGAATTGTAAGGTTACGGCGTTACGCCAGAATTCGCCATGGCATCAAAGCCCCTCCCTATCTGGAAAGCTATCAGATCTGAATGGTCATTACAGCATCATGAAGACCGTGCATGACCTTAGTGTCACGTTGACTAAATTAGAGGGGACAAATATGGGCATTTCAGCATAAAACAATAGACTTCCTGTATTCAGGGGGCGGGGCTTAGGTGATGTCAGCTGTCCACATTGTCATTGTTTAAAGATATGGTCTATGATCACACAGACAAAGTTCGAAAAAGATCTGATCATGCACATGGGAGTTATTAAGTCAAGTAAAGTAATGGCGAAAGGTCAAAGTTTGAGACTTAGCCACGCCCACACCTTTCAACTTTTAAAAATTCCGACGGTTGAATTTTTTCTCCTATGTCTTAAGAGTAAATAGCAGAAGTTTGAAGGCGATTGGTGAAAAGGGCAACGGAGCATCACTCTCCAAACAACGTGTGCCAAAACAACTAAATCGCGTACTTGGACCAAAATGGCCGACTTCCTGTGCGACTTTGCACTTGGCTCCAAGAGACTTTTTCGTAGGTCCGGAGACACCACATTAGTGTACCAAATTTCGTAATCCTCAGTCAAAGCATGGCTAGGGGCTGACAGTTTTAATGGTCCTAGGGGGCGCCATTTCCGAAAATAGGCCACGCCCACAAATTTTAGCTCTCCATTTCTATTGCAGGTCAGACTAGGATCACTCACAACAAATGTCGAGGTGATATCTCGATAAATGAAGAAATGAGAGGCAAACGTATTTCCATGGCGTGATGGCGATTTTCGCCATGCTCCCAAAGCCCCGCCTTTTTTCGAAACCTGCCAGTACTGGAGATCAAGTAACCTCAAGTTGTCTGCTGCTATTTGCCAGAGAATCCTGGTGATTGGGTAAAAGGAGTCCAATAGGGAGCTGTGAAAAAAAGAGTGGCATGGCAAAAGGTCAAAGTTTGAGGCTTAGCCACGCCCACAACTTTCAACTTTTGAAAAATCCGACGGTTGAATTTTTTCCCCTATGTCTTAAGAGTATAAAGCAGAAGTTTGAAGGAGATTGGTGAAAAGGGCGACGGAGCATCACTCTCCAAACAACGTGTGCGAAAACCACTAAATCGCGTACTTGGACCAAAATGGCCGACTTCCTGTGCGACTTTGCACTTGGCTCCAAGAGACTTTTTTGTAGGTCCTGAGACACCGCATTAGTGTACCAAATTTCGTAATCCTCAGTCAAAGCATGGCTTGGGGCTGACAGTTTTAATGGTCCTAGGGGGCGCTATTTCAGAAAATAGGCCACGCCCACCGGATGTTCACATCAGATATTTTGTGGGGGAGGACTAGGATCACTCACAAGAAGTTTCGTGCCAATATCTTTAGAAGTGACGAAATGGGAGGCAAACGTAAGGCCACGGCAGTACGCCTGACTTCGCCGCGCCGCCACAGCCCCGCCCTCTGCCGAAAACTCCCATGAAGTGACACAAAGCAACCCCCACTTGTCTTGAATTACCAGCTACAAATTTGTGGTGATTGAGTGAAATGGGGCCATTTGGGACCTTTCACAGTAAAACTTGACCTTTTTGGTCCTGAGGGGGCGGGGCTTGTGTGATGTCATCATCCGACTATTCAACTTACTTTGTGGGTGGATGACAAATGACCACAGAAAGTTTGGTAACTCTACTCCATTCAGTTATGAAGTTATAGCAATTTAAATTTTTTTGGCGAGTAGTCAAACTTCGAGGCCTTGCCCCGCCCCTTCAACATATACGAAAAGTCAGAATCCTTGTCTCATTTTGTTCGCCCATCCCTTCTGAGCAATTTTACACAATTTTTGAGTTGATCGTGCGAAAAATGATCGAGCAATCCAATCAGAAACAGACCCTAAAAACGGCAAAAACGGCAAAAAATCGCCATTTCAACCCAAAATGGCCGACTTCCTGTTTGATATTGACCATGCTTGCAAGAGACTTTTCTGTGCGGACTGTTGAGTACTACAAGTGTACCAAATTTCATAACTGTACGATAAACTAAGCTTTAAGGAGAGGTTTTTTTTTCACTTTCTAGGGGGCGCTGTTCAGCCATTTTCTTTGCGATTTTTTTGGGACCTTTAAAATATCAAATTTTTCACCAGGCCTGACAAGTGTGCAAAATATTGAGAGTTTTGGGGTATGTTAAGGTCTCCAAAAAGCCGTTCAAAGCGGACACGGAATAATAAAAAATAATTAAAGCTGCAAGCAGCGTCGTTCGGCCCTCGCAGCTCCGCGCCGCTCCGGCCTGGCCGGCAGCCCGGGGCACCAGGGCACGTCTGGCAGAACAGAAACGTCAACCACCCCGACACCAGAAACCGCAAATGGCCTCCTCGTCCGCACCTCACCCTGACTCAGCATCCCCTCTGAGCTCACCATTAAATTGAATTGTAAGGTTACGGCGTTACGCCAGAATTCGCCATGGCATCAAAGCCCCTCCCTATCTGGAAAGCTATCAGATCTGAATGGTCATTACAGCATCATGAAGACCGTGCATGACCTTAGTGTCATGTTGACTAAATTAGAGGGGACAAATATGGGCATTTCAGCATAAAACAATAGACTTCCTGTATTCAGGGGGCGGGGCTTAGGTGATGTCAGCTGTCCACATTGTCATTGTTTAAAGATATGGTCAATGATCACACAGACAAAGTTCGAAAAAGATCTGATCATGCACATGGGAGTTATTAAGTCAAGTAAAGTAATGGCGAAAGGTCAAAGTTTGAGACTTAGCCACGCCCACACCTTTCAACTTTTGAAAAATCCGACGGTTGAATTTTTTCTCCTATGTCTTAAGAGTAAATAGCAGAAGTTTGAAGGCGATTGGTGAAAAGGGCAACGGAGCATCACTCTCCAAACAACGTGTGCCAAAACAACTAAATCGCGTACTTGGACCAAAATGCCCGACTTCCTGTGCGACTTTGCACTTGGCTCCAAGAGACTTTTTTGTAGGTCCGGAGACACCTCATTAGTGTACCAAATTTCGTAATCCTCAGTCAAAGAATGGCTAGGGGCTGACAGTTGTAATGGTCCTAGGGGGCGCTATTTCAGAAAAATGGCCACGCCCACAAATTTTAGCTGTCCATTTCTATTGGGGGTCAGACTAGGATCACTCACAACAAATTTCGAGGTGATATCTCGATAACTTAAGAAATGAGAGGCAAACGTATTTCCATGGCGTGATGGCGATTTTCGCCATGCTCCCAAAGCCCCGCCTTTTTTCAAAACCTTCCAGTACTGAAGACAAAGTAACCTCAACTTGTCTACTGCTGTTTGCCATAGAATCCTGGTGTTTGGGTAAAAGGAGTCCAGTAGGGAGCTGTGAAAAAAAGAGTGGCGTGGCGACAGGTCAAAGTTTGAGGCTTAGCCACGCCCACATCTTTCAACTTTTGAAAAATCCGACGGTTGAATTTTTTCCCCTATGTCTTAAGAGTATATAGCAGAAGTTTGAAGGAGATTGGTGAAAAGGGCGACGGAGCATCACTCTCCAAACAACGTGTGCGAAAACCACTAAATCGCGCACTTGGACCAAAATGGCCGACTTCCTGTGCGACTTTGCGCTTGGCTCCAAGAGACTTTTTTGTAGGTCCTGAGACACCACATTAGTGTACCAAATTTCGTAATCCTCAGTCAAAGCATGGCTTGGGGCTGACAGTTTTAATGGTCCTAGGGGGCGCTATTTCAGAAAATAGGCCACGCCCACCAGATGTTCACATCAGATCTTTTGGGGGGCCGGACTAGGATCACTCACAAGAAGTTTCGTGACGATATCTTTGGAAATGACGAAATGGGAGGCAAACGTAAGGCCAAGGCGGTACGCCTGAATTCGCCGCGCCGCCACAGCCCCGCCCTCTGCCGAAAACTCCCATAAAGTGACGCCAAGCAACCCCCACTTGTCTTGAGTTACCAGCTACAAATTTGTGGTGATTAAGTGAAATGGGGCAATTTGGGACCTTTCACAGTAAAACTTGATCTTTTTGGTCCTGAGGGGGCGGGGCTTGTGTGATGTCATCATCCGACCATTCAATTTACTTTGTGGGTGGATGACGAATGACCACAGAAAGTTTGGTAACTCTATTCCATTCAGTTATGAAGTTATAGCAATTTAAATATTTTTGGCGAGTAGTCAAACTTCGAGGCCTGGCTCCGCCCCTTCAACATATACGAAAACTCAGAATCCTTATCTCATTTTGTTCGCCCATCCCTTCTGAGCAATTTTACACAATTTTTGAGACGATCGTGCGAAAAATGATCGAGCAATCCAATCAGAAACGGACCCTAAAAACGGCAAAAACGGCAAAAAATCGCCATTTCAACCCAAAATGGCCGACTTCCTGTTTGATATTGACCATGGTTGCAAGAGACTTTTCTGTGCGGACTGTTGAGTACTACAAGTGTACCAAATTTCATAACTGTACGATAAACTAAGCTTTATGGAGAGGGGTTTTTTTCACTTTGTAGGGGGCGCTGTTCAGCCATTTTCTTTGCGATTTTTTTGGTACCTTTAAAATATCAAATTTTTCACCAGGCCTGACAAGTGTGCAAAATATTGTGAGTTTTGGGGTATGTTAAGGTCCCCAAAAAGCTGTTCAAAGGGGGCACGGAATAACAAAAAATAATTAAAGCTGCAAGCAGCGTCGTTCGGCCCTCGCAGCTCCGCGCCGCTCCGGTCTGGACGGCAGCCCGGGGCACCAGTGCACGTCTGACAGAACAGAAACGTCAACCACCCCGACACCAGAAACCGCGAATGGCCTCCTAGTCTGCACCTCACCCTGACTCAGCATCCCCTCTGAGCTCACCATTAAATTGAATATTAAGATTACGGCGTTACGCCAGAATTCGCCATGGCATCAAAGCCCCTCCCTTTCTGGAAAGCTATCAGATCTGAATGGTCATTACAGCATCATGAAGACAGTGCATGACCTTAGGGTCATGTTGACTAAATTAGAGGGGACAAATATGGGCATTTCAGCATAAAAAATAAATTCCTGTAGTCAGGGGGCGGGGCTTAGGTGATGTCAGCTGTCCACATTGTCATTGTTTACAGATATGGTCAATGATCACACAGACAAAGTTCGAAAAAGATCTGATCATGCACATGGGAGTTATTAAGTCAAGTAAAGTAATGGCGAAAGGTCAACGTTTGAGGCTTAGCCACGCCCACACCTTTCAACTTTTGAAAAATCCGACGGTTGAATTTTTTCCCCTATGTCTTAAGAGTGTATTGCAGAAGTTTGAAGGTGATTGGTGAAAAGGGCGACGGAGCATCACTCTCCAAACAATGTGTGCGAAAACCACTAAATCACGTACTTGCACCAAAATGGCCGACTTCCTGTGCGACTTTACGCTTGGCTCCAAGAGACTTTTTTGTAGGTCCTGAGACCCCACATTAGTGTACCAAATTTCGTAATCCTCAGTCAAAGCATGGCTTGGGGCTGAAAGTTTTAATGGCTCTAGGGGGCGCTATTTAAGAATATAGGCCACGCCCACAAACTTCAGCTGTCTATTTCTCTTGGAGCTCAGACTAGGATCACTCACCAGAAGTTTCGTAGCAATATCACGATAACTGAAGAAATGAGACAAACGTATTTCCATGGCGTGATGGCGATTTTCGCCATGGTCCCAAAGCCCCGCCTTTTTTCAAAACCTGCCAGTACTGGAGACCAAGTAACCTCAACTTGTCTACTGCTGTTTGCCACAGAATCCTGGTGATTGGGTAAAAGGAGTCCAGTAGGGAGCTGTGAAAAAAAGAGTAGCGTGGCGACAGGTCAAAGTTTGAGGCTTAGCCACGCCCACACCTTTCAACTTTTGAAAAATCCGACGGTTAAATTTTTTCCCCTATGTCTTAAGGGTATATAGCAGAAGTTTGAAGGAGATTGGTGAAAAGGGCGACGGAGCATCACTCTCCAAACAACGTGTGCGAAAACCACTAAATCGCGTACTTGATCCAAAATGGCCGACTTCCTGTGCGACTTTGAACTTGACTCCAAGAGACTTTTTTGTAGGTCCTGAGACACCACATTAGTGTACCAAATTTCGTAATCCTCAGTCAAAGCATGGCTTGGGGCTAATAGTTTAAATGGTCCTAGGGGGCGCTATTTCAAAACATAGGCCACGCCCACAAAATTCAGCTGTCTATTTCTCTTGGAGCTCAGACTAGGATCACTCACCAGAAGTTTCGTAGCAATATCACGATAACTGAAGAAATGAGAGACAAACGTATTTCCATGGCGTGATGGCGATTTTCGCCATGGTCCCAAAGCCCCGCCTTTTTTCAAAACCTGCCAGTACTGGAGACCAAGTAACCTCAACTTGTCTACTGCTGTTTGCCACAGAATCCTGGTGATTGGGTAAAAGGAGTCCAGTAGGGAGCTGTGAAAAAAAGAGTAGCGTGGCGACAGGTCAAAGTTTGAGGCTTAGCCACGCCCACACCTTTCAACTTTTGAAAAATCCGACGGTTGAATTTTTTCCCCTATGTCTTAAGGGTATATAGCAGAAGTTTGAAGGAGATTGGTGAAAAGGGCGACGGAGCATCACTCTCCAAACAACGTGTGCGAAAACCACTAAATCGCGTACTTGATCCAAAATGGCCGACTTCCTGTGCGACTTTGAACTTGACTCCAAGAGACTTTTTTGTAGGTCCTGAGACACCACATTAGTGTACCAAATTTCGTAATCCTCAGTCAAAGCATGGCTTGGGGCTAATAGTTTTAATGGTCCTAGGGGGCGCTATTTCAGAAAATAGGCCACGCCCACCAGATGTTCACATCAGATCTTTTGGGGGGCCGGACTAGGATCACTCACAAGAAGTTTCGTGACGATATCTTTGGAAATGACGAAATGGGAGGCAAACGTAAGGCCAAGGCGGTACGCCTGAATTCGCCGCGCCACCACAGCCCCGCCCTCTGCCGAAAACTCCCATAAAGTGACGCC